>NW_027495288.1:0-281889 GCF_021521415.1 Bidens hawaiensis | reverse complement strand
CAAGTTGGTTCTCACGAATAGATCTCAGATCAGGCTATCATCAATTGAAAGTGAAAGAGGCAGATATCCCTAAGACAGCGTTTCGAACGCGGTATGGACACTACGAGTTCTTTGTGATGTCATTCGGTCTAACAAAAATCTCCTGAAGCATTTATGGATATGATGAATAGGGCGTGACGGCAAATGTTTGATAAGTCAGTTTTCGTCTTCATCGATGACATATTGATTTATTCAAAAAGCGAGTCTAATCATGCCGAGCATCTAAGGGAAGTATTGGAAGTTTTGAAGGAAGAGAAGTTGTATGCTAACTTTTTGAAATGCGCGTTTTGGTTGCGAGAAATTCAATTTCTAGGTCACGTGATCAATCCTGAAGGGATTTGTAACACCCTGGCTAAAGCCGAATGCCTGAGTGTGACGTACAGATTCCCCAAAACACATGTGACACTATTAAGTGACAATATTATCGTTAATTGATTTAAACATCAAGTACACAAGTTTGTAACAAGAAATACATGGAAAATTTGAAGAACAATTGCACAACTATCCATTTATTGATATATCCTAAGTTCTAATGTCTTCTTCATGTGTCAACTTCGAATAGATGTACCTGTAGCATATATATAAAATAATGTCAACTATATGAATAGTTGGTGAGTTCACACAAGTTTTGATATAAGTACATAAAAATCCACAATTCCATGAACAAGTGTAAATGAGCAAGTAAGGTCCTTTCCAGTTGGGATTGTGCACCAATATACTCGGATAATAGCGCAAGTAAGTGTCCTTTCCGTTGGTAACAACCAACGTACTCGGATCGGGGGTCCCTATTCCACTCATAACATCGAGGTCCTGAGTGCATAAGGGGCGTATGATCATACTTAGTGAGGAAACCATGAGCACGTAACCTTTGAGCAAGTAAGCAAGTAAAAACACAAGTCCATGTAACGAATTGTAGTTTGTAATAATAAATAAACGAAACTGAATTGTTGATAGGATATATATGCTACCCCTAAAATAGTAAAAAGGGGTAAAAAGGGGGTGTGAGAAACTCACCTTTGCAATTGGATGATAACTTGATATAATAACCGAAAGTGCATTTAAGGAAATAAATGATCGAACCTCACAAACTATAATTATAAAGGAAATATAAAATTTAAAGACTAACTATCGGGATTATAAGTTAATTACTATTAGTTTTAGGAATTATGCGTTATTTAAATATCTATTTCATTAACTTATGGCAAATGGGGTCTTGAGAGTTTTTAATTAGTTTAACAACAATGGATAAAGTTTATAAAAGTTGTAGATACATAATTATAACTTATTAATATAATATTAAATAACAATATTAATAATAATTTATGATTAAACGTTTTTTTTTCATGTAACATAATTAATTAATGAGTTGTGGATACATAATTATAACTTATTAATATAATATTAAATAACAATATTAATAATAATTTATGATTAAACGTTTTTTTTCATGTAACATAATTAATTAATTAACTTAAATGTTTTGCATGAATTCTTTTAAAAAATTATAAATATTAGTTTATGTTGAAATAAAATAACCAATAATTAATTTACTCAATTATTAATTTAAAGATATGAAGTATGTTATATCTATTGTGAAATATTTTAAATAAAAGAAATTTTTATAAATCATCTTAGTTAAAAGAAAGTTTATAAGTTTATGATGATCAACAAATCATAAGATTTAGATAAATATAATAACTAGGTTTGATCCAAAATTTAGAAAAATCATAGTGTTTATCTTGGATATCCATGATTATATTGATTCTTAAAACCAAAATATAAAATTTTTATGATAAAAGTAACATGATCATGAAGAACAACTTATGAAAAAGTATGAACATTCAAGATAAATATCAAAACAATAGCTATAAAATGGATGAAATGGTAAAAACTTACTTGTTAGTGCTCTTAAGCTTAAGAAAATAATGTATTGAGCTGTGAAAATAATGGAAGATTTGTCCTCCTTTTATAGTGAAAATATAGAGTTGTTATGTCTTATGGTATTAAAGAAACTAAATCATGTTTAATATAATTAAAACAAAAATTAAAAATAGTTTAATGGGTCATTCAAAAGGTTTAACTATTTTAATAAACTTTATGTAATTTAAACATATATTATTTTTTTTATTAGTTAAGTAACATAATATGGAAAGATGATAATGATAATACTAATAATAATAATAATAATAATAATAATAATAATAATAATAATAATAATAAAAGTAGTAGTAGTAGTTAAATAATAATTCTAGTAAATTGCATAGAAATGATCACATAAAATACATTAACGAAAATTGAGATTAATTAATAATATTATAAAAATATTTAAATTTAAATAGAAACAAAAACCGAAAATTTAAAAAGATTCGGATTTTCGGGTTTGAAAAGTAAAATTTTAAAACAAAAATAAAAGTAATATACGAAGTTGTTAGAAGTTTAAACAATTTTATACATACATAATAAAAAAAATAGAATAACGCCGATTTTTAATGACCCAAGAGAACGCCACAAATAGAAAATAAGACAAGGACACTTATATATAGGATGTACCAGCGGCGTATCCACCACGCCCTTATCATATTGTGTTTGTCCCGTTCCCCAAAATCATTTCAAGTTCTGAGTTATTTCACACAACTAGACTTATTATATATTCCATGCGAGGACTTTGTTAATTACGTGTCGACCCATAATTACCTCTATCGTCGGATGATCCATATAATGTGCCCATATTGTGTGGTTTTAAGACATAGACTTTAGATATATAAATAAAAGTCTCATATATAACGTTAAAAATAAAAAAAATAATGAATTAAAAGGGTAAAAACATTACAAACACATTGATAGACCATTTAGGCCAAGGACAACGCGAAAACACTAAACCAAGTAAATAAGATCATCGTGTCTAAACCAAGTAAACGATGTTGAAAACGAAATAAACAAAGTAATGAAGTCAAGAATGAAACATTTAGAATTATGAACATCATAACTTGTAATTGAAATAATGGGGTTGAAAATAACGTGGTAAGTAAACGTAGCATTTAACCAACAAAATATGAACATGTAATTTGTTAACGCATTGGGTTCGAGAATAGTTTAAATGAACGAAACTTTTAAATAACAAAATATCATGATGTTTAAAACAATGAAAATCTCCAATAGAACATTGACGTGACCAATGACAACGTTGAGATGAATAAACAATAATATCTTACAAACATGTAAATTAATAATAACTTGAAATGAAGTGGATAAACGAAAATTTTAATATTAACATAATGAAATCGATTAAGTTGGTGATAAGAAAAATTTTCAATAGTAACTTTGTGCTTATCAAGTATATAATTAGAACTTCGAAATTAAAATAAAGTATTTGTCTTAGATTGATGAAATCAAGAACAATAAAATGGTTCAAATAAAAAATTGAGTGGAAGAGAAGTACAAGAGTAAAAAAAAACAATTTGTGTAAATGTACATGGGACACAGTCTCGGTTCTAAGTAAACGTATTCATTTTTGGAGAGAACCGGTCACCGATAGTAAAATGTAGAAATAAAATGAAAATACGGTTTCTATTTGGTAACTATGTACACACACATGTTCATAGTCCCAATTTCTACTTAACGGTTACGTTGATGGAAGTTGATCATAGATTACAAAATTCGAAATAACAAACGTAAACCGATTTAATAAAGCGAATAAGAATGATGTACGAATTTACGTTTCGTAAAATACAAACGAATATGGATCAAATATCAATGAACAATCAAAATAAACTTCGTAAACAATATTCTAAAGGAGTGGATGTAAAAAAAAATCACTTTGGGTATGTCCAAAAAATACGTGAAGGAGAAGTTAAAAAAATTGTAGCTTGTGACGCTTGTCTTTTCGAATGTCAGTTTATCTGGGGTAGGAGAGGTTGACGTGGGATGGTGCCATGATTTCTTTGACGAAACTCATTGGCGTTAACGAAGGGAAAAGAAGGGAAAGGATATATCAATTCGGTTGTAAATCATGGTGTTTTTATATCTCATGGTGAAATAAGATTATTCTATTTTAGTTAGGCAAAACGTTTTTAACTAGCGCTAAAACTTGAGAATTTTATGAAATCCTTAACGTAAAAAAAAATAAAAAATAAATGTTTTCTTTTGGCCAACGGCCTAGGAAAAAGATTGTTAGATAACCTTACTTATTGAATGAAATATAACCTCAAAAGGGCTTAAGATTTATTTAAACAAAAAGTTTACTTTAAATACGGTTTGAAATATTGTTATTAGAGGTGAAGATAATACTAGTAATAATAATATTACTAATCATAATAATAATAAAAATATTATTGAATAAAAAAAGAGTTTCAAAATGGCTCAAAACTTGTTTGAAGCAAATATCTTACTTTTAATATTATTATATAATAGTAGTGACGATGATACTAGTACTAATAATATTACTAATATCTATAATAATAAAAATATTAACCATAATAATAACAATTCTAATAATAACCATAATGATAATTACTGTAATTATAATAATTATGATGACGGTAATGGTACTAATAATAATGGTAGTAGTAATATAATAATGATGTTAATAAGTTTAATAATAATAATAATAGAGGTAATAAATTCTTTAAAAGAAAATCCATTCGACTGAAGATTAAAATAACTAAGGATTTAGGATTAGGCGCGAGGTGTTAGTAAAGGAAATAAAATTTAGAAAAGTATGCAAAAGAAAATATAGATGAGTTTTGTAAAAATCTAGGTATTGAAACTGAAAAATCGTATAAGGTCGACAAGGATGCGGGGTTAGGATATTGCATGGTGGAAACAAGTTAGGCCTTCCAAAGTATGGCGAGTTTACTAAGGTCACCACAATGTTAGTAGGCTTGAAGCATGAGGTTAAACACCTGGTTGAGACAAATGGTTAGGTACAGGTCTTGCAGATGGGTGAGTGGCGTTGAGTTTGGGTAGGTTTTAGCAATAAGTGGTAATTGAATCTACCACATATTGAAGTATATCAACATTTCAGGTAAGTAAAGTGGTGGAATTTACACATACTTTACAAAGGGTGTGTTTCAGCGTGAGGCCTTTCGGTTGGGTTTAGTTTGCGTTTCCAAGAATGGTGCTGGGTTTGAATTTGAATTAACTATAACGATGAAGGTAGGTGCGGTCAAACGTGGGATGATCGGGTTCGCGGAGGCCATTTAGTTGATAACTTGGATTGTCATTTCGCGAGTTGAGTGTGACAACTAGGAAAACAAGGAAGCATGACACGAAACATGAAGAATTCGTGTGACTTGAGACGTAAGTATGAAAACGACTAATAGACACAAGTAAAGAAAAGAAATAACATGAAACAAATTTGAAATCGAAATTGGAATTCCCATGAAATGTCATGAGTTTTCTCCTTTCAATAAACAATAATCTCATAAATTATTGAATAATTATATGGAAAAAAATATTAAACTTAAAATAAATAATGAAATTGAATTTTTATAAACCACCATGACTTTTTAAGTTTTCACTTCTAAAACATAAGGGTAAATAAATATGGAAATAAGGTAATCGAATTGAAATTCGACCATTCATGTATCACCATAACTTTTTGAATTTTCAATTATAAAACATAATAGTAAAACAACAAAGGAGTCGTTTGAAATTCGGTTATTACTTTGCAAACTTTTAAAAGTTTAAGCCGTAAATGAGCGTATAAATAAATAAAACGTGTCACAAATTTTTTTTTTAAAACTTAACTATTCTCGTATAAAAACGCGTAACTAAATCTAACCGAAAGTTGGGTATTCGTGTACAGACTCCCAGTTAAAATACATTGTAAAACATAGAGGAGTGCAACCATATTCTTTTCACAAAGAGAACATGGTCGCGTTTGAAAACTAAAGTTATGATTCATATGGCGTTGAAAGTGGTATGCTTTGGCTTAATAGAGTTCATGTTCTTTCCTAACTCTCCAGGTAAGCAACCGGGTCCCGCGTCTGATTGGGATTTATACGCATTGCTTATCCTTAGGTTTCAATAACTTTGGTGTCAAGAGTTTCGGAAAACAGGCACGTCCCGCTTACAATACCTACATACCCGCCATAAAGAACCATCTTTAAGAAGAATTATTATCGGAATACCACAATGAAAATCAATAACTGAAAATGTTGGAAAAAAAATCTTTATTTTTAGGCATAAGCCTTAGACTTGTGTGTGCTTGTGTATTTGAAGTAATTGAATCAACAGTGTAATAGTATTTGTGTACATGAGGCATAAACAAATCAATAATAACCAAATAATGTGCATTGAGCAATCAAATTAGGCTCACATAATTTCTAATCATGCAACCTAAATAATTAAGAAAATAAACTATAACCAACTAGAACACTACGTCTAATGTCCTATCTTATAGTCACGGCTCTTATACCAATCTATAACACCCTGGCTAAAGCCGAAATGCCTGAGTGTGACGTACAGATTCCCCAAAACACATGTGACACTATTAAGTGACAATATTATCATTAATTGATTTAAACATCAAGTACACAAGTTTGTAACAAGAAATACATGGAAAATTTCAAGAACAATTGCACAACTATCCATTTATTAATATAACCTAAATTCTAATGTCTTTTTCATGGGTCAACTTCAAATACATGTACATGTAGCATATATATAAAATAATGTCAACTATATGAATAGTTGGTGAGTTCACACAAGTTTTGATATAAGTACATAAAAATCCACAATTCCATGAATAAGTGTAAATGAATAAGGAAAGGTTTAACTATTTTAATAAACTTTATGTAATTTAAACATATATTAGTTTTTTTTATTAGTTAAGTAACATAATATGAAAAGATGATGATAATAATAATAATAATAATAATAATAATAATAATAATAATAATAATAATAATAATAATAATAATAATAATAATAATAATAAAAGTAGTAGTAGTTAAATAATAATTCTAGTAAATTGCATAGAAATGATCACATAAAATACATTAACAAAAATTGAGATTAATTAATAATATTATAAAAATATATATTTAAATAGAAACAAAACCGAAAATTTAAAACGGGTCGGATTTTCGGGTTTGAAAAGTAACGAATGTTACAGAATTATCGTGGACCCAGCTAAGATTGAGGCAATAACGAATTGGAAGACTCCACAGAATCCGACTGATATACGAAGCTTCCTAGGGTTAGCAGGCTAATATAGAAGATTCATCGAAGGTTTCTCCAAGATAGCCGCACCGTTGACCGGTATGAACCGAAAGTCAATTGTATTCAGTTGGGGTAAGTTTCAAGAAGAGGCTTTTTAGGAGTTAAAGAAGAGACTCACGCAAGCTCCAATCCTTGCTTTACCCGATAGTAACGAGGATTTGGTTGTCTGTACTGATGCTTCGCATCGTGGGTTAGGTTGCGTGTTGATGCAACGAGGAAAGGTGATAGCGTACGCATCTAGACAATTGAAAGTCCATGAGAGTACTTATCTGACGCATGATTTAGAGCTAGCAGCAGTAGTGCATGCTCTTATGATATGGAGAAATTATCTGTATGGTACTAAGTGTACCATTTACACAGATCATAAAATTTTAAAGTATTTCTTCAAGCAGAGAGAATTGAACATGAGGCAAAGAAGGTGGTTATAATTTATAAAGGATTACGACTGTGACATTAAGTATTATCCTGGTAAGGCTAATTTGGTCGCCGACGCGCTAAGCCGTAAGAATGAGGAAGTCATTGCAACAGTGAAGTCATACCAACTGATTATGAATTCAAGTCTTTTAGAAGAAATCATCAAACTGCAGTCAGAAGTTCTGGTAGATAAAGGACTAGTGAAGAAAGAAAGGATTTTTGGTCAGCAAGACGAGATGATGGAAAACACTCATGGTGTTAAGACTAGGTTTGACCGTACGTGGATTCCACGCCATGGAGATCTCAGAAGTCGAGTCTTAGATGAAGCTCATAAGTCAAGATATTCGATTCACCCAGGAGCTACTAAGATGTACCAAGATTTGAAAAGGGATTATTGGTGGCCGGGAATGAAGAATGATGTTGTAGATTATGTAAGTAAGTGCTTAACTTGTTTACAAGTCAAGGAAGAACACCAGAAGCCTTATGGGAAGATGCAACCACTAGAGATACCAGAATGGAAATGGGAACACATCACCATGGAATTCATAACTAAGCTACCCCGTACAGCTAAGCATCATGATACTATCTGGGTGATTGTGTACCGTTTGACCAAGAGTGCTCGCTTTCGGCCTATACGAGAGGCTATCTCGTCAGAGACGTTAGCAAGCTTGTTCATTAAAGAGGTTGTATCTAAGCATGGAGTGCCGTTATCGATCGTGTCTAATAGAGATACACGATTTACTTCGAAGTTTTGGAAGAAGTTCCATGAAGCTATGGGAACAAGACTGAACATTAGTACGACGTATCATCCTCAAACTGATGGACACTCTGAGAGGAAAATCCAAACCCTTGAGGATATGCTATGTGCTTGTGTTTTAGACTTTGGAGGGAGTTGGGATGATCATCTGCATGTGGCAGAGTTCTCTTATAACAACAGCTACCATTCAAGTATTGGTATGCCACCATTTGAGATGTTATATGGAAGACGTTGTAGAACTCCGGTATGTTGGGGAGAGATTGGTCAAAAGGAGATGGGAAGTTTGGAAGTTGTTTAAGAAACTTCTTCAAAGTTTGATCAGATTAAGGCAAGAATGAAAGCTGCCCAAGACCGACAGAAATCGTATGCTGACAAGCGGCGACGACCGATTGAGTTCAACGTTGGTGACAATGTGACGCTCAAGGTCTCGCCTTGGAAATGAATTATTCGTTTTAGGAAGAGGGGTAAGCTGAGTCCGAGGTATATTGGACCGTTTGAGATCTTAGATCGACTAGGTGAAGTGGCTTACAAGCTGGACTTGCAAGAGGAATTGGAAGGAATCCATTCCACATTTCATGTCTCTCATCTGAGAAAATGTTTAGCCGATGACACGCCTCATGTGCCATTAATGGACATTGAGGTTGATGAACAGCTGAACTACATTGAGCAACCAATCGAGATAGTTGATCGCAAGGAGAAGAAACTTCGTCATAAAGTTATCCCATTAGTGAAAGTGATATGGAAACATCGCAAAGGATCGGATGCCACTTGGGAAGTTGAAGAAGAGATGCGCAAGTTGTATCCATATTTGTTTTAGTATTTGTTAGGTTTAGGGGACGAAACCTCTTTAAGCAGGGAAGACTTGTAACATCCTGTTTTCTAGTTTGGGTTAATAAAACAAGAATTTATTATGAGTCGGGCTAGTGTTTGGTTAAATGGATATGGGTTAGGATTTGGGTTATGAAGGAAAGAGGAAAAGACCATGGGCTTAAGCCCATTATCCATAAATATATAAACCCTTAATCACCCATTTAATTCCTTTACACACGTTCCATACACGTCCCAAAACACACACTTAAGCTCTCTCTCTAGTCTCTCTCTCTCTCTCTAGCCGAAATCACCAAGGAAAAGGACCGATCCCGATCCAAGGTAATGATAGTATGATAATATATGAGCTTAAACCCGTTAGATATGGTCACGAAACGACGAGCCGACATCGTTGAACCGTTTAAGTCACGAGATCCGGATGGAATCGGGTATATACCGAACCTAAGATGAGCTTAGGGATCACCCTAGCTCAGATCTGGATCGAACGGGACGAAAAACGGTGAAAAACGAGTTAAAACTCGTTTTCTGGCGAATCCGCTGTTTTTCGGCGACGGCGCCGGAAAAGTTAATGCGAGGTAAATGATGTCAGGGAATGTTCTGACATTCTCTGACCTAAGCCTAATTCGCTAACGGAAAGTTAACGAATTTGAGGTAATTCGTTAACGTGGAGTTAACGAATTGGAAGCAATTCGTCAAGAGATTCGTTAAAGGAAAACCTAACGAACTAGACTTAATTCGTGTTCAAATTCGTTAAAGATAAGTTAACGAACTAGCTCCCAATTCGCGTTGATCATTCGTTAAAAGGAATAACAAATTAGAAGGTCCAGTTCCCTACTTGGACTGGTTCTCTATATGGATTGATTCGTTAAGGGTCAAGTTCGTTAAAGGGTTCAATTCATTACAAGAACCAGTTCGCTAAGATAAGCCAATTCGCTAAGAACCAGGAAACGAACTAGAAGTTTGATAAAATGACAGAACAGTCCCTGGACTTAGAAAAAGAATGATTTAATTACAAACAAGCCCTCGAACTTTTAAGTGGCAAATTAATTAACAATTCAAAAATGTTAATGGAAAATGTGATAAGACAGTTAATAGAAATAAAATTTTTCCAAGCTGACCTGGCAGCTCGACCCAGCCAGGGCCTCTGCCCCTTGGACCCTGCTAGGGGCTGCCGCTAGGGCTATGCAAAGGTATGAAACCGACCCGACCCGGGTTAAACCCGAACCAACCCGAGACAGAGATCAACATAGAATCCAGGACCGATGACCGGACCTACGAGGTCGTTTCGGGGTACCGGTGTATTTTGGGTTCGGTTCTTCGGTTTTCATTGTTTAACCGAGACCGAGTGGGTGATTATAGAAAAAGACGATTAAGAAGATTAGAAAACCGGTGTGTAGCCATGTATATTGCTTAGCTTCCTCTAATTTTTGAGGGAGATGAGGGAGAAATATAATACCTCTTTTTGACCATATATTTTTAAGAAATAAAGACGAGATTATTTAAGAATGACTTTGTTGGTACGCGTGTCTTTCATTCCTTTAACCATATACTAAATTGATTTATAATACCTTCTACTTTTACTGACACACTTTCCTTTTATCTATTCTAATTTAGAAAATCATTTGAAGTGCATCATATAAATAGTTAAATATCTCTTTCTTCTCCAACCAATTTAGAGACTATACATGCATCTTTCTCACTCTTGATTTTCACTCACATCTTTCTCTCTTGAATCTCATAGCCTTGTAGTACATGCAATGGGTTGAGACTAAGGTTCATGTGATTCAACTATATTGTGTTTTATATCGCTGTCAATCACGTCAAAAATTAGAGATTATTACATGTTGGGCCGGTTCTTTTTTTTTGGTTTCCCTAGGTCCAGGCCCGAGGACCGACCCGAACCCGACTTTGCATATATATGAGAACCGAAGGCCACCCAATTTAACATATCGGCCTCGGTTTCGGTCCGGTTTTCGGGTAATTTCGGGTCAGACCAATTATTGCACACCCCTAGCTACCGCCCCTAGACCCCGCTGCCAGGGGCGCTGCCCCCGGACCCCCGTTTGTTGAGGCTTATAATTGGACTAGAAATGCGATATAGATAGTGATAGTAATTAATATGCGTAATTGTTATACAGTTAGTCGTGCACAGGTAAAGAGGGGAATAACAGTAAACGGTGAACACAACCGCATTGAGGTAAGTTTCTTGCCTCACTTCCTTGTTATGTTTTCGGGGCTGTGTGCATACTCGATGTAATAGTTAATACACTTACCTTAAGTGGTAAGTGTATGCCTTGAATGATTTATGTATGATGATTGCTTGACGGTGCGTGAATGATCTTCGGATATTGCATGTACCGTCAGGTAGCAGTTAAAGATATGAATGATATGTATGATGTATGAATGATGTATGTATGAATGTATATGATGTATGAATAATGCATGTATGATAAGTTGATGGTACGTGAACTCTATTCGGAGATTGCACGTGTTGTCAAAGAAAGTATGTAAGAACAGGTATGGTACAGTTGCATGAAACAAAGGGACCAGACCCTAATAATATCTGTGAGTATAGGGACCAGACCCTTTATAATATCTGTGAGGATAGGAACCAGGCCCTCATAATATCTGTGATGGTAGGGACCAGACCCTAATAATATCTGTAAGGATAGGGACCAGACCCTCATAATATCGGTGATGGTAAGGAACAGACCCTAATAATATCTGTGATGGTAGGGACCAGACCCTAATAATATCTGTGATGTTGGGGACCAGACCCTTTAAAATATCTGTGATGTTGGGACCAGACCCTTTATAATATCTTTGAGGTTATAGGGCGGAAGGCTCTTTAAATAGGATCGATAATTATGTATGAAAAGTAAGTATGAATAATGTACACCCCTTCGGGCACGTTTGCAAGTATGTGAACAGATTGTACGTTGTATGATTAACTAGAACTCACTCAGCGTAGCTGACTTTTAGTATGCACGCAGGTGAGTAGGATGAGGCAGCTCGCTTGATGAAGACACATGGCATGGAATTGAAGATACTGGCATCTCAAGGAAATGTTATGATGTTTTAAAGACTATGTTTGATTTTAATTAACTATGAATGTTTGTTAAGACAAGAAATGATGGATATGTAAAATATTGGTTGAAGTTTTATATTCCGCGCAAAGTTTTAATTAATTCTAAGATTTAGAACGGTGTTTATGATTAAATCCAACGTGAAAAGTGAGGCACCAGTAATGGGGCCTTACATCGATATTAAAATATCACTCATTGGATTTTTATACTAATTTAGTGACCCGACTTTAAACCATGAATCTTAATGATTTACTTTTTTTCTTCACGCTTAGGACATTTGACTTCAATCCTCGTCTCGTAATTGTTTACCCTGGATTTTTATTTATTCGATTGTCTTTACTTATTTAAACCAAAATCGTTATTTTAACTTTCGTTATACTTTAAGATTTTAATTGTTTCGTTTATGTATCCCATTTTCCTACTTATTAAAAAGACAATCCCAAAAAAAAATTTCAACCGCTACTACTGTTTTATCAATAATGGTAAAATTTAACAAATTTATTTACACAATTATTAATTAAATATTTCAAAATAAATATGTCTCTTAAACCACGCAATGGAACGAACCATGTGGACCATACGACGACCAAAATAATTATGGGTGCACACTTAATTATCGAAATCCTCGTATGGAAGTCATAGTTAGTACCCTTATGTACGATAACTCAGACCCGAGTATGATAGCGGAAAAATGGTAGAAATGCGAGATATGATAAGGGCACGGTGGGTACGCCGTCGGTACATCCTATATATAAGTACCTTTATTATGTTTCTCAGTTGTAGCGTTTTTTCGGTCATGCAAGGATTTGACGTTATTCTTTTGCTTAAAAATTGTTCATACAGTTATCTTACCAAAAACGATATTAGTTAATAATTACTTTTTGTTTATTCTAATTTCGGGACGAAATTTCCAAAAAGTTGGGGATACTGTGACATTCATCAAACTTGAGTATCGAGTTGTATTCGATTTGTAAACTTTTATTACGTAAACCCGACTCAACTTTTTTTAGAACCTTATTTAATTATTATATAATATTTTTATAGACCTCGATCTTAAATAAATCGGTGTTTGTCATAATATAGTGTCGTTAAGAAAACTTAAGGGGGTTCAAAATGATTTTCGTAAACTCGTTATAAGCTTTTGAGAACCTTTAAACTAGTATGTAAACTTGATTGAAACATAAGGGGGTGTTTTTGAAAATATATAATACATATAACCAACCCAAAACTCTAACCCTACCCACATTAACTTCCCAACCCTCATGTTCTTCTCTCTTTTTCCGGCCGCCGCCACCAACACTTTCGGCCACCACCTCCGACACCACCCACCTCCCTGGTCCGTAACCCCGATGCCAACACCCCTCCTCCCCTTCCTCCGAACGACGCCGGCTACCCTCCTCCCTCTCCGCTCGTTTTTCTGGCGACCTGAAAGCCGGTCGCCGTGCACCACCGTGCTTCCTCTCTTCGACTATATCTCTCTCTCAGTCGTTCTCTCTCTCTATAAATCCCTCTCTCTCTCTCCGTTGGTCTCTCTCTTCGGCTCTCTCTCTCTCACACAACCGTCTCTCCCTCTCTTTATCCCTCTCTCTCTCCCCGTTGGTCTCTCTCTTAGGCTCTCTCTCTCAGTCGTTCTCTCTCTCTCCTCCGGTTTCTATTTTCCGTCTCCGGCAGGTTCGGTTCGGGTTCTTCCCGGTGTAGATCCACGACCTCATGTTCACCTAATAGGTAAATTAATTCGGGTGCTGATGTAATTAAATTTCATATATCGAATTTGAGATTCAAATTTGTTAATAATCGTTTTTATTTATCGGTTTTATTCTTTGAAACGGTTTGGATGAGTATGGAGTTGGATTGATTTGGGTGAAAGGCGAACAGCCGGGTAATGGATATAAATTCCTTATGGGTTTAAGTTAACAAATTTTATCTTGGTTCAGTTGGTTTATACGTTAGCTATTAAACTAGAGGTCTCGGGTTCGGGTCTCATCCTAGACCGATTTTGGTATTATTTTTATACTTAACAAATAATGATTACTATTAGTACTAATATTACTACATAAGAATTATTATTAGTATTATTATGGTTAACTTACTATTATATGTATTCATGATTAATATTGTTATTATTATCATTATTTTTGTAAATATTTAAGTTATTATTATTAATAAAGATCATATTATTATTATTTAGTAAAATCATATTTTTATCATGTATTATTAACAATAATATTATTATATTTATTTTATAAATTCGTTTAGAAATCAAAACGACATCGAGTATGGTATCATTATTTACTATCAATATTATTTATTATTATTATTATCAATAACATTTTAATTAATACTAAGATCGTTATTCTTTAACTATTATTATTAGTATTATACTATATTAGTATTACAATGTTATAAGTATTAATTATTATCATTAATATGGCACATATAATTATTATAATAATAATTATTATCACTATTAAAATTCATAAATCTATTAATAATGTATTCAACAACAAAAGTAATTATTATTATATTTATTATTACTACTACTATTATTAGGTTTAACAACAATCCTCAATTTGTAGTATTATTATCATCATTTATCTTATATATCTAGATATATATATATATAACACGTCTAAATTTATTATTATCATTACTACCTTTATTATTAATAATATTACTATAAGCTTTATTATCAGTTCATTTTTATACAACCGAGCTATTGATTTAAAAATCCGTCTCGTTTCTATTTAATATTGGTTTAGTTATTTTAAAGCCCAATAATACAATGTTATTTTATTTTTTAAATTACCAATTACGTGCGAGTACCTAATTGTTAACAAATTAACTGGTAATCCGATTAACAATCGAACCATCTCGTTCAATGTTTCAAATGCACTTTCAATTAAAGTTCAAGTTCATTAATATATTTTATTTATTCGTTTTAAATTAGCTTTCAAGTCGGATTCGTTCGTTTCGTTCACAAGCTTTCTATATGTCAATTAGTTCTCAATTCGTTAATCGAGGTGAGTACATTTCATCCCCCGTTTTCCCTTTTATGTTTTGGGGGTAACATGCATACTTATTCAAAACAAGAATGATTTATTATACTTCTCAAACCACAAACTTTAGGGTGTATGATACTTAGAATACTTGCTCTTTTGTGTGTTATATGTTCCATATGCTTTTTGTGCGCGAGTGTTTATTTTTATGTTGTTGTTGAGCCTCATTAAGTATGATCATACGCTCCCCTAACTACTTAGCCTTGTGCTAGTAGAATAGGGCCTCATTATCTGAGTATGTCGGTTGTTACCGATTAGATAGGATCCTCACTACATATGTTTTATATACCACGATTAATGCTTTTATTTACAGTCTCATATACGTTTGTGGATTTCGCTCATATTATATATACTCAAACTATGAAATTGCTCACCAACATACGTGTTGATAAATATTCTTTTATGCATTGTTACAGGTTTAACTTTTATTGACTTGAGGACTTGACGAAAAACGTTACCAAGACTATTAGGATATTAGTAAAACGAACAATATATATATGTTTGCTCGTTTTAAATTTGTTTGTATGAACAAGATGTGTTGTTTATTGATTTTATGAAATAAAATGAGTTGATTAAATATTGCCGCTTTAATAGTGTCGTGTGGTTTGGGCAATCGGTTGCACCCCGGCATGTTCCTCCGCCTTTGGTCGGAGTGTGACACCAAGGGTATAACCTTGTGAAGAAGTTGCTTCACTTTGCGATCAACTATCTCTACGGGTTGCTCAATGTTGTTTAATCGTTCATCAACCTCAATATCTACTAATGGCATGTGATACGTGTCATCAGCTAGACATTTTCTTTGATGAGAAACATGGAAGGTTGAATGAATTCCTTCTAACTCTTTAGGTAAATCTAGCTTGTAAGCCACTTCACCCACACGAGCCATAGATTTAAACGGTCCAATATACCTTCGACTCAACTTTCCTCTCTTTTTAAAATGAATAAATCCTTTCCAAGGCGAGACCTTGAGCATCACATTGTCACCAACATTAAACTCAATCGGTCTTTGCTAGTTGCCGCCGCTTATCAGCATACGACTTTTGACGGTCTTGTGCAGCTTTCATTCTTGCCTTGATCTGATCGAACCTTAAAGATGTTTCTTGAACAACTCCCAAACTTCCAAGCTCTTTCTGACCAATCTCTCCCCAACATACATGAGTTCTACAACGTCTGTCGTAAAGCATCTCAAACGACGGCATACCAATACTTGAATGGTAGTTGTTGTTATAGGAGAACTCTGCCAGATGCAGATGATCATCCCAACTTCCTCTAAGGTCTAAAACACAAGAACGTAACATATCCTCAAGCGTTTGGATCGTCCTTTCAGACTGTCCATCTGTTTGAGGATGATACTGTGACATTTGTCAAATTTTATCCGTATTTGTATTTGTATTCGTTAAACCGACCCGTTGTGTTGTTTCAATAAATTCGTATTTGTCATTTACCATTTAATATTAATTACTATGATTTATAGTTTTTATTCGTTCGTGGTCTATCCGTTTAGTTCAAATAATGAATCTTCGAGCTATAAAAGTTTATAAAATAACCAAGTTCAAACTATTCGGGGATAAAACGTAAGAAATCTAAACATATATAAATATATAACAAGTTTTAGTTTAGTTAAGTATATTTATAAAGTACAAGGTGCATAATGTAATTTAAGTTTAATAACAAACTATTAAGTTATTTAAAGTTGAGGGGCTAAAGTGATACTTTGAAATTTAACATATAATATAATATTAATAAAACCCTACAGCTGCCCCCACCCCTTCTCCCCTACGTTTCTCCGGTACACTTCCGGCGGCCATTAAAACACCCCATAATGCTATATTAATCAAATATTAATGATTTGATATCGTTGCACCATCATATTAATACTTAATCAAAACCAATTACGCGCATTAACACCCCAACGGCCGGATTATCAACCCGGAACCGTCGGATTTTATTAAAAAGATCAATAACTCGAATTAACCATCAAACGGTCCAATTTCAACTATAAATAGCACCCTAATCTCTTCATAAACGTGCTACAAACATAAATTTACACTAACAAACTCTCTATCGCTAAATAACTGGTCCAAGAAACATTTCGGCCAACTCGTCGTTCAACCTCATTCCGGAATCATTAGAGGTAATTGATATGTGGGTTTTCATTGTTTTGATTCGTCTAACAAAACCCCTAACTCTAATTTAAGAAACATGGTTTGGTTTAAGGGAATTGAAACCCTTGGGTTAGGATGAGGAAGATGAAGTTGGGTTGTTGTTTATTATTTTTTAGTTTCCATCTATTAACAAAAATAATGGTTTGTTCCAGTTGTTATGTATGTGATATGTGGTCATGGAGACCCGGGTTCGAACCCGGGTCACAGGAAAACCATTTTATATTTTTTTGAAAACCATATTACTAGTTATAATGAATTATATATATATATATTTAAAAAATATACGAAGTAAAAAAAATTGTTTTATAATTAAATAAAAGTTGTTTTAACTTCCGTTAGCATTTTCACTCAAGTATCAACTTTTACAAACCCAAACCGCTCGTTTAAAACTCGTTAAATAATTATATAGGAAATATATATATATATATATATATATATATATATATATATATATATATATATATAGTTGTATTTGTAACTTTATAAATTCTAAATCAACAAACGCTTATACTAATAATCATATCAGTAACGACAAACTCCTTAATTATTATTAATCTTGTAAATAATATTATAATAATAAATTGATAAAACCCGTTAACTTAAATTTTAATACACTTAAAAATGTGTAACAAAATACTTATAAATAAAAACGTATGAACTATAAAACCGACATTTTATTTTCATCAAATTAGTTAGTAGTTCTCTTGTTCTTATTATTTTTAGCTCGTGAGATTCGATCGTTTGGTTTCATATAACGCGCTATCGTTTCATTTTCAAGTTTGTCATCCCAATTCAAAGGTGAGTTTCTCACACCCCATTTTTACCCTTTTTAACTATTTTGCGGGTAGCTATATATCCTATCAACAATTCAATTTCATTTATTTATTAATACAAACAACAATTCGTTACATGCACTTGTGTGCTTATTTGCTTACTTGCTCAAAGACTACTTGCTCATGGTTTCCTCAATAAGTATGATAATACGCCCCCCATGCACTCAGGACCTCGATGTTATGAGTGGAATAGGGACCCCCGATCCGAGTACATTTGGTTGTTACCAAATGGAAAAGACATTATTTGCGCTATTACTACACCAAGTTTCATGGAATTGTATGGTTTTTATTTATTTGTATCAAACTTGTGTGAACTCACCAACTATTCAATTAGTTGAATTTATTTTATATATATGCTACAGGTACTTACATTAGAGGATGAAATGGTGAAAGACACTAGAAGTTAGGTTATTTAAAGAATAAACAAGAAGACATGTTTTGTTCCTTTTACTTTGTATTTGTTTACTTGATAAACTTGTGTACTTGGGATTTGAATGAATTAATGATATTATTGTTACTTTATAGTGTCACATGTGTTTTGGGCAATCTGTACGTCACACCCGGGCGTATTCCACTAAAGCCGGGGTGTTACAGATTGGTATCAAAGTCGTGACTATAAGATAGGACATTAGACGTAGTGTTCTAATTAGTTATACTTTATTTGCTTAATTGTTTAGGTTGCATGATTAGAAAATTATGTGGGCGTTATGTGATTGTTCAATGCACTTGCTTAATATTTTATTTTCAGTTCATTTACGCCTCATGTGCACAAAGAACACACGAGTCCAAGGCTTATGCCTAAAAGCAAAGATTTTTCAAACATTTTCAATAATCGATTTTTATTGTGGTGTTCCGATATTTCTTCTTCTTAAAGATTGTTCGTTATGGCGGGTATGTAGTAACTAGAAGGGGGCGTGCTTTTTTTTCCGAAACTCTTGACACCAAGGTTATTGAAACCTAAGGATAAGCAATGCGTATAAATCTCAATCAGACGCGGGACCCGGTTGCTTACCTGAAGAGTTAGGAAAGGGCATGAATCCTATTAGGCCAAAGTATACCACTTTCAACGCCATATGAATCACAACTTTAAGTTTTCACCATGATCATGTTCTCTTTAGGAAAAGAATATGGTTGCACTCTTCTATGTTTAACAATGTGTTTTAACTGGAAGTCTGTACACGAATACCCAACTTTCGGTTCAATTTGATTTCGAATTTCTTTGATGTTAGGAAAATAAGAGTCCATGGTGGTTCATGAAAACTCTAAAGTTCCACACAAGATTTATTACCATTGTTATGATTTTCATTTATGTATTTATTTTAAAACAAACTTTAACAAGGAATTTCTTTATACCACACCCTATTCCGAGTCTCACGAATTTCGTTACTATTGTTCGCAGAATGCCTATCCATTTCAACAAGCGACGTTCTTCCAAAACCTCTAGCCGCAAGTTAACTGCTCAAATCACCAAACAACTAGCCGCAGTCATTCCTGATATGCTGACCCAAATTCACCAGAACCTTTCTACTAGTATCGCCTCTGATTCAAGCGAGCCTAAACCATCTCACTATTCGTATAAGACTTTCACTAGCACCAAACCCCCGGATTTTGATGGGACTGAAGGTGCCACTGCCCTGCTTCAGTGGTACGAACAAATGGAAAGCAAACTACACCACATTGAGTGTCCAGATGATGAGCGAACCCATTTTGCTACAAGTGTCTTTGAAAAAGGAGCACTTACCTGGTGGGTGAAGGAAAAGACAACCCGTGGTGCCGAAGCTACCATGGCTATGCCATGGGACGAATTGAAATAATTGATGACCAAGCAGTTCTGCCCTCCAAGTGAGCTTATGAATTTGGAAGCTGAGTTTTGGAACCTCAAACAAGAGAGTGGTGAGCACGCAGCTTACACTTCTCGTTTCAATGAACTCAGTGTATTGGTACCTCACCTTGTTGCCCCAACTTCGCGTTCCATCGATAAGTACATTCGGGGACTACCGAGACAAATCCAAGATAGTGTTTTGTGTAGTGCTTCCAAAGAACTTGGTGACGTGATCAACCTTGCTTCAACTTTAACTGATAATCATGTTAAATCCGGGATTTTGACATTAAAGGGATCGAAGAAACCTGCTGATAAACACTCTACCGAGCCCAAAGAATCGAAACCCGAGTCATCCAAGCCTGCTTTCCCCTCACACCACCATAGCAAGAAGCGCAAGAACTATGCGCTAAGTCAACAAACCGCACCTCAACCTCAAACTAACCTTGCATCACCACCCAAGAAACTCTACAATGGACCCCATTCGTGTTGCAACTTTTGCCGATGTCATCACCCCGCCAATGCCGCTTGCCGCCAATGCACTCGTTGCAATTGCTTTTGGCACTTTAGCATCACTTGTCGTGAGACTGCTATGGTACCAACTGCTCCTCAGCGGTTTGTTCAACCCAACCCTCGCCATGCACCGTATGCTCAACCCATTAACAAAATGCGAGCTTGCTATAATTGTGCTGACCCTAACCACTTTCTCAACGCGTGTCCACGACTCGCACATGTGAATGCACTTAAGCTTGCTCCAGCTCCGTTGTATCAGGTTTAGACGTATCAAACCCAGCAAGCTTATTAGCCACAGGTTCCACCATTGTTGGATAACCAAGCTCAAGTTTAGCCACATCCCGCCGTTTTAGCTCCTGCACCACAAGGTGGTCAAGTTGTTCAAGCTGCTCAAACTCCTCAAGAAGATCGTGGGTGTGCTTTTCTGATTAACGCCAATCAAGCTCAACAAAACGGCGATGTGGTGAACGGTACGTTTCTCGTGAATGACCACTTTGCAACCATTTTATTTGATAACGTTGCCGTTATAAGCTTTGTGTCTTTTTAATTTGAGCATTTACTTGCTAAACCTCGATCTAAGCTTAAGAACTCGTATTCTGTTGAAGTAGCTAATGGTAAATCTGTAACAATTGACTCGGTTATTTGGAATTGCAAATTAAATCTAAATGGCCATAGGTTCTCAATCGATCTTATTCTATGCAATTGGGAAATTTTCACATCATAGTAGGCATGGACTGGTTATCTGTTCATCGTGCTGAAATTGTTTGCTTCGAGAAGTTCATTCGTATTCCGCTTGCCAATGGTCAAATTCTTCGTGTATCTGGTGAAAAGCTGTGGCATCCGTCAAATTTGAGTCTCAGTTTATATTCGTTTTGTAAACTTTCATATTGTACACCCGACTTAATATTTTTTGAACCTTATTTAATTATTATATAATACTATTATATACCTCTACCATCAATAAATCGATGTTTTGTCATATTATAGTGTCGTTAAGAAAAACATAAGGGGTTCAAACTAATTTTCGTAAAGTTGTTATAATATTTTAGAACTTTTAAACTCCTTTTAAACATTGATTGAAACTTAGAGGGGGTGTTGTGTAAATATGTAATATATATAAACAAACAAACCCTAAACCTAAACCACTATACCAGCCGCCACCCGCCTTCTTAGCCATTTTCCGGCAACCTTTTACCGGCGCCGTTTTCCGACTCCAGCGCACCTCCGGCCACTCCCCCTCTTCCGTTCCCGTTCTCTGGAAACCCCCCACCCAAATCCCCCATTTTTCCAGCGAGCACACCACCACCGAAGCCCCCTCCCTCTCTACTCGTTTTTCCGGTGACCGGAAAACCGGCCACAGGTGTATCACCTCACCGTCTCTCTCTCTACTCTCCCTCTCCGTCTCTCTCACTCAGCTCTCTCATTTATATAATATTAATCATACAAAAGGATAATCGATTTAGGGTTTTCTAAGAAACCTAAGACAGCCGTCACACAACATTCTTTCAATTTACTGTGTCTGTCTTATCCGTATTGTGCTCTCTCTGGCGGCGTGCCCTAAATATTCTATTTATAGGCCTACCAACCTTGGATAGCTGTCATTCCTTCTAGAAACCCTAAATACAGACATACATATTCAAATTACATATTCAAAATAAACTAAGTGTAAAACAAGTCTTCCGGGTAGGCTTTGCATCAATTTGTCTTTCCGAGTATGCTCGGCCATCCTTCATAACTTGATAACATAGAAGTGTGCTCGGGATCGGTTTCCGGGTAAACTTTACTTAAAGAGTATTTCACTAAGTAAAATACTCACCGAGCAGACTTCAGTCTTCTAGAATTTGCCAGACTTTGCCCGACAACTCCTTACGAGCAACCTTGTTCTTCAATGATCCATTTCAGCTCTTTGCTATAAAATAACTTATTAGCAAAGTGTACTCGGGAGTACTGTTCCTTGCTCTAGCTGAACCTTACTCGATATTACTTAGAGATATTCCTTTAGATTATCAAGCATACTTGGATCATACTTATTAATGAATACCTTGCCCGGTCTTCCAATCACTTGGCTTCTTGGACTTGGTTAACCAAACCTTACTCGGAAGAGTAATATACTTGGCTCTGAAGAACAGACTTGCTTAATAAAGTGAACATTGCCCGGATTTACATAAATTAGTGTACCTTACTCGGCAATGCACTAATTTGCAAACCCTGCTCGGATATCCACTTAAGAAGACTACTTGAAGTAAACCTTGCCCAGTAGGCAAAATATCGTACTCGGCTAAGTAAAAGCTTGCTCGGAGGTCTAAGGTGTGCTCGGATCCATTACTTAGAAAATTTAGAGGAGGTTGAGAAGATTCCAATCATCCATGTACTTCATTTAGGTCAAATATTTGACTCAACAATCTCCCCTAAGGTGAATTTCTTGACCCAACAATCTCCCCCTAGATTGGAACACCTCAGCTGACCCAAAACATTTCTATGGTTACTTACACTTAGCAAAAATACACATCAAATCAAAAATCAAAATTACATATTCAAATAACATAAGAAAATTACATAATCAGAAAGTTGTCCAAAGACATTACAAAACAAAGCCTATTCAAAGATTCTTTAATTTATCTAGAGATGCTTGTTTAGGCATGGAAAATCCAACTTTTCCTGCTCTCTTAAGAATCTTAACAGTTCTGATTGCTTAGCACTTGTAGGCCTTTGCCTTACATCATAATCTGAGAGATGCAGTGCTGCAATCACAGATAATTGCATAGATTGAATTTTCTGAAGTCATTCTTAGAGAATATCTTCACAATCTCACCATTTTCCATCATAACACTCAGATGTTCAGTCCTGGAGTCATAGAATACTCCACTTGGCATAACATTGTGGTTGACTGAATGGTTTTTGGCTTTTTCTGCAATCTCAACAAAGGGTTTATCCATCTTCAAGTGCATCTGCTTTGATTTTTCTTGAGTCGTCACAGACATCTTCCTTTTCTTTGTACTGTTTTGTTTTGAGAGCAAGGATGTTGTCTGTTTGCAGAATTTCTCTGCTTTAGATTTCCCCTTCATTGTCATCCTTGATAGATCAACCATCTTGTTGGATATTCCTTTGTTCTTACCAACTAGACACTGGGCAGCTCCCTTTTTCATGTTTAACTGCTGTCTTTTCATTTTCTTGAAGTTGCTCAAAATCTCTTTTCTTTTCATGACTTTTACATAATCAAAAGGAATTCCATTTTTAACCAAAAATTTTGGTTTACCACCATATTTACTCAAGAATTTTTGAATGTTCATATCTTCTTCCAATTCATCTTTCATTTTGTCTTGAACAGTCTTTTCTTCATTTAAAGCCTTTGAAATCTTATCAATGACAGTGTCTAGTTTCTCTTTTATCTCTTTCTCTGGTTCTTCTTGCTTAATCAGTTTGAGCAGAGAGACTACCACACCGTTTGGAATTTCTTGATCATTCAAGCATTTTTCAATCAGTTCTTGAGGGACTTCTCTCTGATTATTCTTCACTTCATCTCTTAGATTTCTCTCATCTTCAAACAGCTTCATCAAATTTTCTTGTTCTTCAAAGTCTTTATTAGACATCATTTGACTCAGAAATTCTCTGTCATAAATTTCTGTCATTATTTGCACATAGACTCTTTTGGCTTCTGATTCAGATTCATTCATTTTTGAGTCCATTGTGTTCTCCTTCTGAGAATTTAAAGTCTGAATTTTATCATCCTCCAGAGCAATTTCTTTTCCTTTTAGTTTCTTGCATTCCTCAAGTTCTTTTTTTTCATCTTTTGGAATGTTGTCAATTTCATCATCTGAGCTGTTCTTTTCATAAATGGAGAGACGCTTCAGCGAATTCTCCCCCTGATTCAGTGATTTCTCCCCCTGTTTTAGGGCAGCTGAGATTTTCTCAACCTCAGACTTTAGGATTTGAACTCGTTGCAATGCTTTCTTCAGTTCTTAAGAAAGATGATGTTTGTAGGAATTGGAATTACTTGGAGTTGGATCCATTGCTGATTTTCTGTTATATCAATGAACACACAATTCTCAGTTAGATCTCAAAGTAAGTATTAAAAAAAATTAAGGTATAAATTATATTTCAATTCAAACCGTTGTCTTGAATGATATAGAAATCTGCACAAAACATAAATGTAAGTTACTCTTGAAATGTTAAGTTTCAATTTTGAATAGCATATGCAGGTCTTCTTTTAATGAGAGTTAAGACAAATGTAAAGTACATATCTGCAATTTTTTCTGCCAAAATTGCAGATAAAGTTCTTTTGTTTATGCCTTTTTCTTTTACATGACAGGTAAAGTGAGAAATTTGAAAAGTGTTTTGCCTTTTAGCTTATAAATTCCTTATCTATTTAAAAGTGTGTAAAGATAAGGTAAAGTGTGTTTCTTTGAGGGTAAGGATTTGCAGTGGGAGGAGAGAGAGGGAAATAATGTTGAAAAATTTGCCTAACTCCCTCTTTTATACCTTTTGAAAGTGGGTTTTAAATGCTCTTTGTCCTTTTGTGAATTATTAGCTGTCAACCAGTAACATTATCCACTTGATATACTAAACATTTAATTTCATTTAAGTTCATAAGACCTTACTCGAAAGATTAATATATCCAAAGTCTACTCGGTATACTTCCACTTACAAACCTTACCCGGTCAAACTTTGCTTGGAAAATTTTCATTTTGAATATACAAAGTTTGCCCGAATTCTTCTATTTATAAACCTTGCTCAATCAAGTAAATTAATTTAAAGTTAAGACATGATGAAGAAAACTTACCCGAAATACTAGATTTCTTGAGAAATTAATCACAAGGCAAATAATCAAGTATAATCATCAAATAAATATCCTTACTAAGAATCAATTAAGATCCCCACATAGATTTCTCAATTTCAAATTAAAACTTATCTAGCATAAACCCTAATAAGAATCATAATCAATTTTATCATACTAACTAACATATTCAATCAAGCATACTTGAAAAACATAGTGTGCTCGAGCAATCTTTCTGATGTAAAGTGTGCCCGAACAACAATCTTATGCGGAGTATACCCGAATAATCTTCATATAGTACAAAGTGTGCCCGGAAAGGAATTCTAGCAGACGGTGTACTCGGAAAGTTAAGTTTTGAAATTACCAAGTATATTGAGGGAACAAAAGTGTACCCGGAATATAAAGTGTGCCCGGAAAACAAAGTTTGCCTGAAAACACTTGTAATTTCAAAGAAATCATAAACACACATATCACAGAACATGCTTGGAATGAAATTAAAACACATAGACATTTAAGTGTGCTATAGTCTAAAATTATATAGAGCTTGCCCGAAAATCCTATGTTAGCACTAAGCTTGCTAGGATAAACACATTCAATCATCAGGTATGCCCTTACCCGAGGGATTTCAACATGCCACACCATACCCGAAAAATGACAAACTTAAATAGTAATATCTAAGCATGCCCGGAAAGATTAACAAACCTTTCCTAACGACATATTCACACAAATCACAAAGCTTACTTGATGTACTTGACTAAGTTCATAAAGTTCGCTTGGAATCACAATCAGCATTTAACATGCATAGCTTGCCCGAAACAAGAATTTCTTGTTAAAAGCTAGCTATAACAACACATAATCATCTCAAGACTTCAAGCTTGCTCGGGAAATGAGTACAACAGTGTACTCTACCCTGAAAGTGTAAACACTTCAAAGCATGCCCGAAAATCATAAAGTTAGTCAAAAATGACTAAGCTTACTCGGAAAGGTTGAAAATTATCAAACCTTACCTGAAACAACATATTCACACATAATCAACTATTTTGTACTCGGAAAGGTTGTAGTTCATTAAACCTTACCCCAAACAACATATTCAAACACTTTGTTCCCGGAAAGGTTATAAGGCATCAAACCTTACCCGAACTTACATATTCAACCTATTTTAGGCAAAATGCAACACTTTTTGACTTAAACCACTTTGTCAAAATATATTTTTCATTTCAGGTCATAGTTTAAGAGCAAATGGTGCATTTAGAGATCAAATTTCAGTTATAATTCTCTTTAAAACAGTTTCTTCCATTTACTGAAAAGATCTCAAGAATGGGATCATATTGACTAAGTATCTATCTCAATACTTCACTCTCAGCATTATTATGGCAACATAGATAGGTTAACAGCAGGTATAAACTTAGCATGAATTTCATCTCTTTGGTGATATGATTTAGGTTCATTTAAAGCATAATGCATTAATGGTCAACACTGTGCTATGATGCCTCACATCTCTTCTCAAAGCTTATTTGGCTTTCCCCAGATCACCCCAATTTGACTCCAACCTCCTGTATTTGGTCAAAAATAGTTTTTGTATGACAGAACTTATTGTATTTTTGTATTTTTAGATTCAAACATATATAGAGGTTGAACGTTGGGCTTACAGTTAGTAACATGCATTTCATTAAAGATGAGACAGATTTTGTCAACATCTTTGTAGTTCTTGTTGTAACCCTCTTGTTTGATAAAATATTTAAAACACTTATCAACTTTTGGTTGATTTATTCATTCTTCCCCTTGTTTTTGTTATTTTCTCAAATTTTCTTAAAGTATGTTCCTTGTCATATTTAAAGATGTTTCATTTTTGGTTGATCAAATAACAACAGACTCGTGTATGACTGGGTAATCACTTTTCATGCCATATCATTCGGAGAGATTTATCTTGAGACATGCAAAGACAACTATGCATCTCCACATAAAGATTAGCATATTCATTATGTTTATATCACCTTAGATTTTACATCATCATGGGAAAGCAACCATACATGTTAATGACTATACTAAGGTCTTTTTAGTCTATTAATTCCATATGATCAGCTATGTAGTCAATGTACTATCATTTCCCATTAAACACAGTTTAATATTCAATCACCCCCAATATCTCTTCATTGTCAGGTTAATGGCTATCCTGTTTGACCAAAAGTGGTCAACAGGACCAAACATACATGTGAATATATGTCCTTTCAAAGTCAGAACTATTGACATAGTTTTAAGTGAAGGAATAAGAAACAAGTCATAATTGCCCCAAATGCATTCAGTTTTCAGGTCAATGGCTATCCTTTGAATCTGAGAGATTTAAGGACCAAACATACACAAGTGCATGTTCTTCCAACTGGGCAAATGACATAGTTTTCAGCAAAAACAACTACTTGAGACTTCTCTTTAAAAATCCTTCTTTTAAGCTTCTTAAAAGCTTGAACTGAATAATCTTATCATATCTCTACACTATTAATCAACTTGCTCATGTTTTAACCAAAATAAAGTATTTATGAAAAATTCATTATAAAATTCATTGAATCACTTAATTTTGACATAAAACACATTTTGACATAAACAGTTGAATCAAACAATCAAATCTTAATCATTCTTAACATCATCAAGAAAAACAGAATATACTAACATTCAATGTCTATCCTATCTTAACAACATCAGAAGATCAGATAAACATGTGATTACTCATGACATCAGACAAGCATTCAATTTCACCCAAATAGATCAAACTACTTATCATAACATCAGATCAGTTAACTTGATAGTCAACAATTATCATCAATTTCAAACAAATTGCACAGTTAGTTACTTAATCACCTATCAGTTAACTTCAAATCAGTGACATATTCAAAACATATTCAATCAACATTCAGTTGAAACATATTCAAACAACATTCAGTTGAACCTTATTCAAAACATATTCAATCTATTTTAGTTAAAACATATTCAATCAACATTTATAAGATGTAACCTCTGTCAAAATAATCAGTTAGCACAGAGAGACACACAACCAAGCACACATCCTTAATCAGATTTCATCAGAGTTGATCATTCCCAGGGCTTTCAGAAGAAAGTTGAACTTGGTTCTATCAAGTGGTTTGGTGAATAGGTCAGCCAAATTGTCACTTGTATCAACCCTTTGCATTTCAATCAAACCTTTTTCACTGCAGTCTCTGATGAAATGATGTCTGATTTCAATGTGCTTAGTTTTGGAATTTTGAACAGGATTTTTAACAGTAAAATATGCAGCATTATTGTTAATAAGAATAGTGGTGTTCAAGAAATTCAAACCATAGTCCAGCATCTGATTTGAATCCATAGAACTTGTGCACAGCAGGCAGATGCAGCAACATATTCAGCTTCTACAGTAGAGATTGAAACTGTAGTCTGCTTTTTACATTTCCATGACACTAGCCTTTCACCCAAAAATTGACATCCACCTGAGGTTGACTTTCTGCTCATGTTGCAGCAATCATAGTCACGGTCTGTATATGCAATCAGATCAAAAGCATGGTTCTTTGGATACCAAACCCTAAGTCTGGTCTTCCCTTCAAATATCTGAATATTCTTTTAACAGCATTCATGTGGGAGACTTTTGGACTTGACTGGAATCTTGCACACACACATACAGCAAACATGATATCTGGTCTTGTTGCAGTCAAATACACCAGAGATCCAATTTTAGCTCTATATTCATGTTCATCTATAGGCTCCCCCTTTTCATCTGCAATCATCTTTTCTTTGGTGTCCATTGGAGTTGAAGCAGTCTTGTACTCATGACAGTTGAACTTGTTCAAGATGTCCTGCATATATTTGCTTTGATGAATGAAAATCCACTCAGCTTTCTGTTGAACTTGCAATCCTAGAAAAAAGTGCATTTCTCCCATAGAACTCATGCTGTATTTGAACTTCATTACCCTTTCAAACACCATACATATTTGTTCATTTGTAGAACCAAAGATGATGTCATCCACATATACTTGTACTAGAAGCAAGTCTGATCCCTTTCTTTTGTAGAAGAGTGTCTTATCAATGGCTCTTCTTTTGAAACCATTTTCAAGAAGATGATTTGACAGCTCATCATACCATGCTCTAGGAGCCTGATGCAATCCATAAAGGGCTTTGTTTAACTTATACACCCTGTTTGGATACATTGGATCCTCAAAACCTGGAGGTTGAGCAACATACACCTCTTCATCAATCTTTCCATTTCGAAATGCAGACTTAACATCAAGCTGGAACACTTTAATGTTCTTTGAGGTAGCATATGCAAGAAAAATCCTGATAGCTTCAAGTCTTGCAACTGGTGCAAAGACTTCCTCAAAGTCTATTCCTTCTTCTTGAAGACATCCCAGTGCTACAAGTCTAGCTTTATTCTATCCCTTTTGTTCTAAAAACCCATTTGGTTCCAGTGGCATTTCTGTCATATGGCTTATCAACAAGATCCCACACATGCAGATCTCTAAATTGTGCCAATTCCTCTTGCATTGCTTCCACCCAACTATTATCTTTTAATGCTTGTGCTATGTTCTTTGGTTATATTTGGGATAGAAAACAAGAGTAAAGACAAATGTTTGCAATTTCAGAAGGACTTCTTGTAACTCTTTCATGCAAATCACCAATGATGTTTTCAGAAGGATGATTCTTTTCCACATAAGGAGTTTGAACAATTATATCTGTAGACATAGTTGTGTCAAGATTTGACTCATTGAGTTATGGTTCTTTAATGATCAAATCAGTCTCTGCATCATGAAATTATGGTGCTTCATCATTATGTTGTCTTGAAGTAAATGCACCATTATTTTCTAAGTTCAATATTTGAAATAGATCTTGAAATCTTGCTGTAGATGCAGCTTCTTCTCCACTTGCTTGGTTGCTTGTGTCATCCTCATTCTGAACTTGATCATTTTGTGCATCTTGATTGTCTTGATTGTTCTCAGTATGATTATGTTCAACATTGTGATTGTTTTCTTGATTAGGTTCACCAATATCACATGAGGAGTTCTTCACAAAAGTATATTCCTTTTCCTTTTCAGCAACCTTCTTCCATAATTCTTCCAAGTCCAATGACTTCTTCTTTTTCTCTTCAAATTCACTGGTCTTGTAGAAAGATTCATCAAAGTCTCCAGGATAAATCTTGAAAGACCTTATTAACTTCTCATGATCAAACAGCCATGCTGAACCATCAACTGTATTGAATTGATTCTCATTAAAAATGATGTCAGAAGATTCTATAACACTCAAGTGATCTTTTACATAGACTCTGTAGGCTTTTGAGTATGTAGAATATCCAACAAAGAAACAATCCAGGGACTTCATTTGAAACTTGTTCAAATAGTCTCTAGTGTTCAGTAGAAAACATTTGCATCCAAAGGGCTTGAAAAACTTAATGTAAGGCTTTCTGTTGTGAAATATTTCATAAGGAGTTTTGCTAAGCCTTTTGTTGACAAGTACCCTGTTCTGAACATAGCAGGCTGTATTTATAGCTTCAGCCCAAAAAGTGACAGGCAGATTAACATATGCTAACATAGTTCTTGCAGCTTCAATAAGTGTTCTGTTTCTTCTTTCTGCTACACCATTTTGTTCAGGAGTTCTAGGAGCTGAGAATTGTTGTTGTATTCCTTTTGCTTCACAGAATTCTTGCATAACTCCATTCTTGAACTCAGTGCCATTGTCACTTCTCATCATCTTGACTGTCTTATTCAACTTGTTCTCAATCATTGTTACATAACCTTTAATCAACTCTGCAGTCTCATCCTTGGTATTTAGGAAATAAACCCAAGTGTATCTTGAATAGTCATCAATGATCACCAGACAATATCTTTTCTTCCCAATACTTGGTACACTCACTGGACCAAAGAGATCCATGTGAAGTAATTCAAGTACTTGATCAATTGAATTGATGAGTTTTGACTTATGAGTAGATTTGTGTTGTTTTCCCTTTTGACATGAATCACAATGATCTCCCAACGTGAATTCTCTTGTAGGTAAACCTATGACATGCTCACCTTTGACAAGTCTATTCATGTTCTTCAAGTTCACATGACACAATTTCCTATGCCACAATTTTGACTCATTTTCAGTGGCTTTGGAAACAAATCATGCACCTCCTCTTGAAATAGCTTCTTTCATATTCAATTCATACAAGTTACCATTTCTTGGTGCCATCATCATAATCATTTCAGGTGGAATTACAAACTCATGTTTTAAAATGAAACAGTGTGAATCATCAAAACTGACTTTGTAACCCTTATCACACATTTGTGATATACTCAGCAGATTGTACTGAAGACCTTCAACATGAAATACATTATCAAATGAGACTTTCCCATTTGTTAAGATTCCTTTTCCAACAATCTTTCCACCATTCTCATCACTCCCAAAAGCTACTGGACCTTCATACTTCTCTTCATAATTGACAAGAGATCTCTTGTCACAAGTCATGTGCCTAGACCAACCACTATCCATATACCATATGTCATTTAAAGGAGTGGACTGTTCCTGCACATACAAAGAAAATTTGATTAGTTAAGTGATGAAGTGCAAGCCTTATCAACTTGCAGTTCATCAGATTCAGTTTCAGACACAGCTTGGGAAGTGAGTGTTGTTGGTTTAGGATCTTCATGAGCCAATTCTAAGTTGTCTGAATGATCAGTTTCATAACCACACTCTCTTGGAGTTTTGACAAGTGAGGTTGGGCAATGGTATTCATCTGAGTCAATGGCATACTCCTTTATCACATAGTCCTTCTTCTCAGAGTAGTCTCTCACATCAGCAACTTGCTCAACCTTACTCTCAGTCTTAGGTTTCCAAAGGAAACCATGTGGTTCATATCCATGTCTTAATAGAAACTTCTCATCACCAGTGAGTTCTGTTGGTTTATTTCTAGAATGTGCATCTTTTCTTCTTGTCTTCTCACTGCTTGATGATCCTTGTGAGCTATCAGATTTGACTGATTGAGTATCTTGCTTGATTCTCACAGACTGATAGTTCTTTTTGGTCAGTTCCTCATGCTTCTTAGGAGATTTACTTCTTCTTGCTAGTTCAGCCACTTTCTTTTCAATCCTTGTCTCCTTTTCAGATTTCTTCTCTTCTTTGTTCATAGTTTCATTTCCACACACCTTTCCATTTCCCAGATATTCATCATACTTCTTTTTGTACAGGACAAAGTCTTGCCCATACTTTGTTCCATCTGGTACATGAAATGGTTTGAATTTGAATCTTTCATTACATGAATATGTGTGGTGACCATATTCATCACACCTTTTGCACCAAACCTTGCCTTTGAATATTTCATGTTCTTTTGGTTTCTTGTATCTTTCACTTGGCTTAGGTGTCTTGACTCCTAGAGTATTCTGATTCTTTAAACTATCAAAATCAATTGAAAAAGAAACAAATTCCTCAATCTTGATGTCTTGTCTTTCAAGTTTGCTTTTGACAAAGACAATCTTCTCCATAATCATAGGTTCTTCATCACTGCTTTCTCTAACCCTTGACTGTCTTTTCTCATACTCTTCCATAGTTTCCACTTCTCCAACATCCAACACCTTATGACTAGAAAAGATTGGATAAACTGAGATAAAATTTTCTGTATCAGCTTTTTCAGTCACCATCTTCTTTTTGTTGTTCTGCTTTATCTTACCCAATACAGCCTTGCTTGGTGGTCTGACTGCATTGTAGTTTATCTTCCTCCTTTCACAAATATCAAAAGAAACATGTTCTCTTTTCATTTTATCATTCTGTTTCTTCAATCTTGGTGGGACTGGTGGATACTTTGGAAGTTAATTAACAGATTCAGGTTTCTTATATTTTCTTCCTCTTTCAGCAGCTTTGATTTCCTTTTCAGTAATTTGATCACTCAATTCACTCAAATCATCTTGATCCAACTCAACTGAATCAAAGTCATCCTCAGAGACTTGAACTCCAATTGACTTGTCCTCTTTTACTTATTTCTTAATCACAAACTCTCCTTCTTCATTCACTTCTACCTTTTTGTACAAATCAACAAATTCTTCCTTGTCTTGAAAGACATCTCTGAATTGTTGCAAGTATGCATCTCTTTTCTCTTTGTCAACTTTTGGCATGAAGTTGTTGTTGAATGGAGGTGGTACTGTTTTGTATTTTTCTTGTTCCTTCACCTGGTTCAGTATACCACATATGTTGCCTGTTGAGATCAAATTCTTCAGAAATTCAGTTTCAACCTTTAGTCTTGTGTTTTGTACCTTTTCTTCAACCAACATCTTCTTTAATCCATCAATCTCAGTGGTGTATCTAGTTTGAGTTCTGTAAATGATCATGCAATCATCTTCAAGGCTTTTAATCTTTTCATCACTGTTCAACTCACTTGCCTCATACTCATTGATGATGCTTTGTTTTCTAAAACACTCACTTTCCAGCTTGCCTACCTTTGTTTCAATTCAATGATAAGTTCATTTAAATCAAATGTAGGAGCAGAGTGTACCTGAGATGATGATCCTTTTTCTTTCTCAATTATAGCCATGAATGCCACATTTGCTTTCCTGATATCATCTGCAATGTCCTCTTCATGATTGCTCCAATCAAAATTTCCTTCATGCTGTGTAGTCACTGCCACATTTCCTTGATTTCTGATCTGATTTTGATTTGCTGGAACAGTGTTGTTTGGAACATTTTGAGCTGCTTGAAGGTTTTGATTGTTATTCATTTGAAAACCTTGAGTCTGTTGCATACTTTGTTGTTGATTAATCATTTGAGGCTGAAAGTTGTTGAAGTTGGGGTTGTAATTGTTGTTGGGATTGAAGTTGTTGTTGTTAAAGTTGTTCATTTGACTGTTGTTGTTGTTGAATCTTGGCTGATTTTGTTGGTAATGTTGCTGACCTCTTGGTTGATTTTGTTGATATTGATGCTGACCTCCTGGTTGTTGATTCTGGAATTGATTCATTTGAAAATTTCTTGGTTGATTGCATTCTCTTGCAAAATGACCAGGTTGCTGACAATTATAGCATATTGCTTTTGACTTGTTAAATCCAATCCTGTCATTAGGACCAGAAACCAGAGACCTACCAGTTCTGTTATACAACCTTTACTTCTCAAACCCAACATGGCAGCTTGCCACTTCAAATCCATGTCTTCCAAGTCATCTGCATCAATTTGTTCTAAATCATCTTGTACCACACTTGTGTGAATTAGATTCTTTGCAACAAATGCATTATATGACTCAGTAAACATAGACAACAAAGCTTGTGTTTCATTGCTTTGACCATGTCCTGTGCCAGTATTAGGAACATCTCCACTTGGCTTGGAGGCAGAATAAGTATCATCAATCATTTGCACATTGAACCTCTGCTGATTTCCTTGATTACTTGTGCTACCTCCAATGAAAGATTTTGGAGTAACAACATTATGTTCAAGTGGTTCTTCAATAATGGGAATTTGCTGTTGATTCTTGGTAGACAGATTTCCCATGGGTGCAATCAATGCATTTGAAACATTGAAGCAGGGTCTATCTTCCTTAATCATCTCATTCTCTATCATTTCAAGTTCTGCATCCTGAAGAAAGCATACTACATCATCCAATTTCAATTCATTGAAATTATGCTTCTGAATGATGAACTTGCAAGCAGTATACCATTCTTTTGGCATTGAGTTAAGTAACTTTGTATTTAAATCAAAGTCAGTCATTACATAATCAGTTGTCCTCAACTCATTCACAATACTTAGAAAACCTTCTAGTATTGATTTCAACCTTTCTCCATCCCTATACTTGAACCTTTCCAACTGTTGCTTCAATCTTTGCTTCTTTATGTTCTTTAGTTCAGTATTTCCTTCATACATTTCAAGGATAGCATCATACATTTGTTTGGCAGTTGTGTGATGAGCCACCTTGGTCAGAATCTCCCAAGACAAACCTAGATTAATCATAGCTAAGGCTTTGTCATCCACCTTTCTCATTTTTTCTCTTACAGCAGCAGTTGCAGTAGCATTTGCACCTTCTTCAACAGCAGTTTGTGGACCATTCTTGATGGAGTTCCACATATCAGTATCATTGTAGCATACGGCTGCTTCAAAGAGTACTTTCCATTTGATAAAGTTTTCCTGTCCATACAACCTTGGTATCTTGTTAGTAGACACCTCTTGTTCCTCATATCCAGACATTTTGAGAAATTAAAAAATCAGTTTCTTTTTAAAAAAAATTCAAAATAATCAGATCTGAAAACAGAATGCTCAGATCTGATGTGTCTGATGTGATTAGAACATGATTTAGATATAAAGATTAGAACTTTGAATTGAAATAAGGAAGAAAAAAACACCGGTAGATTGTAGATCTGGAAGAAAAATGAAAAACAGGGCGGCTGACGTCACAAATCAATAGAACAGTGGTCTGCTTACGTCATTCTTCTTCAAATCTTCAATCAGCAACAATCTTTCCAAAATAGCAGTAACAAGCTCTGATACCACTTGTCGGTCCCCTCGATTTCACCTGGATCTTAATTAATCATGTCATAACTCACACAGATTGATATGTCGACAAGAGAGTTAATGACGGGTTGCTATATTTAGAAAGATATCTGTTTGTTAAAGGTGGAATCAATAACAAACATACGGTTGCAATGAATAATCAAAGGTAGAAAGCACACTTAAGATTCACTCAAAAGATTTCCATTTATATAATAATAATCATACAAAAGGATAATCGATTTAGGGTTTTCTAGGAATCCTAAGACAGCCGTCACACAATATTCTTTCAATTTAATGTGTCTGTCTTATCCGTATTGTGCTCTCTCTGGCGGCGTGCCCTAAATATTCTATTTATAGGCCTGCCAACCTAGGACAGCTGTCATTCCTTATAGAAACCCTAAATACAGTCATACATATTCAAATTACATATTCAAAATAAACGAAGTGTAAAATAAGTCTTTCGGGTAGGCTTTGCATCAATCTTGTCTTTCCGAGTATGCTCGGCCATCCTTCATAACTTGGTAACATAGAAGTGTGCTCGGGATTAGTTTCCGGGTAGACTTTACTTAAAGAGTATTTCACTAAGTAAAATACTCACCGAGCAGACTTCTGTCTTCTAGAATTTGCCAGACTTTGCCCGACAACTCTTTACGAGCAACCTTGTTCTTCAACGATCCATTTCAGCTCTTTGCTATAAAATAACTTATTAGCAAAGTGTACTCGGGAGTACTGTTCCTTGCTCGAGCTGAACCTTACTCGATATTACTTAGAGATATTCCTTTAGATTATCAAGCATACTTGGATCATACTTATTAATGAATACCTTGCCCGGTCTTCCAATCACTTGGCTTCTTGGACTTGGTTAACCAAACCTTACTCGGAAGAGTAATATACTTGGCTCTGAAGAACAGACTTGCTTGATAAAGTGAACCTTGCCCGGATTTACATAAATTAGTGTACCTTACTCGGCAATGCACTAATTTGCAAACCCTGCTCGGATATCCACTTAAGAAGACTACTTGAAGTAAACCTTGCCCGGTAAGCAAAATATCGTACTCGGCTAAGTAAAAGCTTGCTCGGAGAGGTGTGCTCGGATCCATTACTTAGCAAATTCAGAGGAGGTTGAGAAGATTCCAATCTTCCATGTACTTCATTTAGGTCAAATCTTTGACTCAACAATCTCCCCTTAGGTCAATTACTTGACCCAACATGTCGTTGTCGGATTTCTTATCGGATCTCGTGTCGCTCACTAGCGCCGTTCGTTATCCCTCGGTAAATAAATTTAGGCTTTAGTATTATTAGTTTTCATATATTGATTTTCAGATTTAAATTGTTAATAATTGGATTGTGTATCGGTTATATTCTTTGATACGGGTTGGACGGGTATGAAGTTGGTTTGGATTGGGGAAAGGATAACACCCGGGTAATGGATATATAAATTTTTCTTATGTTTAATTAACAATTGTTATTTTTGTTTCGGTTGGTTTGTACATAAGTTGTTAAACTAGAGGTCACGGGTTTGTGTCTCATCCTAGACCGGTTTTGATATTATTTTATACTTAACAAATTTATTGTTACTACTAGTGTTAATATCAATATATAAAAATTATTATTAGTATTATTACGTATAACTTGCTATTATATTTATTTGATATTAATAATATTATTATTATCATTATTATTATAAATATTAAAGTTCTTATTATTATCATTAAAGATCATATTATTATTATCCATAAGAATCATATTTTATCATTAATTATTAGCAATAATATTATTATATTTATTTTGTGAACTCGTTTAGAGATCGAACCAACATCGTGTATGGTATCATTATTTACTATCAATATTATTTATTATTATTATTATTTTTATCAACAACATTTGAATTAATACTAAGATCTTTATTCTTTAACTATTATTATTAGTATTATTAGATATTAGTATTGTTAATAATAATTATTGTTATTATTATTATCATCTTTATCTTATATATATATATATATATATATAACATATCTTTTTATAATTATTATTATCATTACTATCATTATCATTAATAATATTATTGTAGACTATATTATCAATTCATTTTTATAAAACTGAACTCTTGATTTTAACTCGTCTTGTTTCTATTCAATATTTGGTTAGTTGTTTAAAAGCCCAATAAAATAATATTATTTTACTTTAAATTACCAATTAAGTACGAGTCCCTAATCAATAACAAATTAACCGGTAACCCGAGTAACAATCGAATCTTCTCGTTCAATGTTTCAAATGTAGTTTCAACTAAAGTTTAAGTTCATTAATATATTATTTATTCGTTTTCTTTTAGCTTTCAATTCGGATTCGTTCGTTCGTCCGCAAGGTTTCTATATTTCGATCATTTATTATTTCTCGATTCGTCAATCGAGGTGAGTGCATTTCATCCCCCGTTTTCCCTTTTATGGTTTGGGGATAACATGCATACTTATTCAAAACAAGAATGATTTAATATACACTTTTCTCAAACCACAAACTTCAGGGTGTATGATACTTAGAATACTTGCTCTGTTGTGTGTTATATGCCTCATATGCTTTACGTGCACGAGTGTTTATTTTTATGTTGATGTTGAGCCTCATCAAGTATGATCATATGCTCCCCTAACTACTTAGCCTTGTGCTAGTAGAATAGGGCCTCATTATCCGAGTATGTCGTTTGTTACCGATTAGAAAGGATCCTCATTACATATGTTTTATCTACCACGATTAATGCTTTTATTTATAGTCTCATATACGTTTGTGGATTTCGCTCATATTATATGTACTCAAACTATGAAATTGCTCACCAACATACGTGTTGACAAATATTATTTTATGCATTGTTACAGGTTTGACTTTTATTGACTTGAGGACTTGACGAAAAACGTTACCAAGACTATTAGGATATTAGTAAAACGAACAATATATATTTTTACTCGTATTAAATTTGTTTGTATGAACAAGATGTGTTGTTTATTGATTTTATAAAATAAAATGAGTTGATTAAATAATGTCGCTTTAATAGTGTCTTGTGTTTTGGGCAATCGGTTGCACCCCGGCATGTTCCGCCGCCTTTGGTCGGGGTGTGACAGATTGGTATCAGAGCCACATGACTATAGGATAGGTGGTTAGACGTAACGATCTAGTATAGTCTTTACTTTAGGGTCCTTATACGTGTTGCCTATACGTGTTTACCCTACTTGATTGTTCAATACACTTGTTTATTTATATACTTATTTATTTTATCAAATCATAAATATACACGCACACACTTTCATAGTACTCCAAGGTATCCTTACCTTAAAACACAAAAACATTAGTTTTTATTGTGTTTTATGGATCACGAGCTTAACTTGGATCCCGTTGTTTCAAATCTCCTTATTGATTGTCTCATATGAGATTACCACTTTAAGTAGTCGAATGCGAGCGTTCCGCTCGCCATCCTAATTTTCGGTGTCAAAACAATAGATCTGCGGTGGTACGTGAACTAGTTTTTTGACATGACGCTGTATTCCGACTTATTATTTTTGTTACAATCGTTATTTGAGTCGAAAACGTGAAAAGAACGCGGTGGTACGTGCACATGTTTAGACCCTAATATGGTATTTTTTTTGTAATAAAGGGTTTTAGTGTCGGAATATCAAGTCATGGTGGTTCATGCATGATTTTTCCGCCTTAAAATCTAAAAACATTATTATTACATTTCAAGAATTTAAACCGTTTTCCCTTTATTTTGTTATAAATTCTTATCTCAAGTCTTCATTTATAAATGTTATCTTCTCTTATATTGTTAATTATTCTTTTATATCTCGATTTTATATGGTAAAGTTATACACCAATTTTCTCATTTTGATTTCATTATGATTTTTATTACAAATTTCGTTCATTATGATCTCTTTGATATAAGTTAAATATATATATATATATACATATATATATATATACATATATAATCATATTAAGAAGGTTTTATAATAAATTTCACCTCAACTTTTCAAGTATATTTCCTATTGTATAAACTTTAAATTGTCTTTAAAGGCCTTGTACAAAATTTTATAAAATTTTATTTTTATAACTATTCCATTATTTTGAACGATCATTTAAAAATTTTAATTATTTAAACTTCTCACGACAAATTTAATTGTACTTCATTATATAATACACGTGGTAAAAAATAAAATAAAATAAAATTCGATACCCAAATTTATTTTCATAACAACTATCACCATGCAATCCTTGACTTATTATAAATTTTCATGAATAAAATTTGCATCTTACGAATTTTTTTCTCGTTTTGAAATTCTTATATTAGTTGTGCCTTGACTTTTCAAAAAAATTTACAAACTTATAGCTTGTAAGTTTCTTGAAACTATGCAAAAGTTCATAGATATTTTTTTACTTTAAAAATCAAAAATCGTTACTTATGATTTATCGATTTACAATGCAGGTCATTTTAACTTACCATGATATTTTCGTTACACGATATTAAGTAACGAACTTGGTAAAAAGAATAATTTTTCATTTCGCAACTTTATATTCCCAAAACGACATTCATCATTCAATATTGAGACCTCATAACAAATTTTAACATTCAATTCACTTATTTTAAATTCCTCATAAGCAAAGTTTTAATTTGATCCTTAAAAAAAAAAATGTGTGATTCACACGCTCAGATCTCAAAATTTTATTTATATAATATATATATATATATATATTTATATATATATATATATATATATATATATATATATATTCACTTGTAATTTTAATTATCAAAACTTTCATGGATGTTTCAAACATTATTTATAAATTATGATATTTTCAATTTAATACTTATTATTAGTCAAAAAAATCTCCCCAAACGCAACCACAAGTTTCCAAAACACCCGTATCACATCTCAAACTACCACCTTGAACCAAATCCTCACCTACCCAATTCCCATGCAAGTCCAAGATATACAAAAAAAAAATCAACCCAACGAAAGGCCCTAACTACCGACACTTCTACGCCACGAAAACCTATCAAACACACTACCCTAATACTTCAAAGAGTCCGACAAACACACTCACGAATACTTTGAACATATACAAACCAAAGTTACCCAACTATGACTCAAAACCCTTCGACCAATACTATGTCGAGTCACAAACCATATCGCCACACCGTTCACGTCCAACCATAGAGTTTGATATCAAATTAACAACCCAAACACTCCTTACGAAATACATGTATAAACCAAATCTCAACCCAAACTAGAAAAGATCAAAATTATCCAACCCATCAACTTAACTCGAGTTCAAATAAGCCAAACCTCACCTGTTAGCCCAACCACTACTCACACAAATCATCCAAGCCTAACCCACTCAAAAGACCTAGACTCAACAAACCCCATCGATTCAACTCAAGAAAACTCAACTACCCAGGCTGACCTAAACACTCCCACTTACTATTAAATTTCCAAACCATTCACCGTACGAAGCCTGAAACCCCTCCCTACACATTCAAGCTTCGTTTTTCCCTAAATTTATATATATATATATATATATATATACACACACAACTAGAGTATTTATAACAACCTCATATGTTCAAATAATCACTTTTAAATTATAAACTCTTCAAGGTTAATGATTTACGTATTTTGCTCATAGTTTATAAATCATCTTTGTAGAAAATAAATATTGTCATGACAACAAAATTTTATTATAAGGATTTGTCTTCAAAAACTATTGAACAAATATATACACGTTTTCAAGAGTATAAATATTGCCATCCAAGGTGATAAATCTCATAAAGACTTTATAAATACGAGGTTTCATCTTGAATGTTGAATGCGGGATTTATTTAGTAAAAAATTTTAACTTTCATCATTTTGCATAAACTCAATGACCATGGCTTTACGAAACTTTTGGGACGCATTTATAAATACTATATGTTTCATATTGTGACATGAATTTTGTTCAATAACGATTTACGCGAACTATTACCTCTTATTACCGCAAGCATCATTTCATAAATATTTTTCATCACAATGGCTTTACGTATACAATTCCTTTAACAATTTGGCTTACAAGATTTACATTTGATAATGATCAAAATGCTTCTCTAGCTACCCGTTACCGCGATGCCTTGTTATTATATACATTTTCTTTGAAACAATAAAACGGCCTTACTTAAGACCTCATTTCGAATTTTATTCTATTATACGCTACGCAATTTACATATTTCGACATTTATTCAAGTCTCATGATTATTGCGATTTTTCTTTTCATTTGATGAGATGTTTCGATGACAATATTATGCACATGAGATTTCATTTTGTGTTTCGATTATTCATGACCGAATTCAAGTTATTCTATAACAATTTGTGTAATACTTTCAAAGCCTCAATTTCGTTACAAATTTTGTTTATCTTTTAAACGATATTTTCATGACCATGTTATTTATAATTTGAGAGTTTATGTAAACACGAATTATATGTATTATTCTGCATCATGTCATCTAATCTATTAAGCGGCCTATGTGTGGTTGTCCGCAAGTTTTGGCGCTATTGGAAACCGTTATTATGAGGACGATTATATAAATGGTTTCACAATAGTAGTCGTATTCACGTTTTATCACATTTCATCGATTGTTTTGGTTGTTAATCGAATATTATTTTATTTATATTGATACACGTATGCGTCACTCCAAAGAAACTCACCTCATTCTCGTGATTTCAGGCAATCGAATTCTCAATTACTCATAACCTCAAGTTTGTTCACGTGTGAAACTCATCGTACAATGCTATTATTAATTGTAACGTAGTTTACACCTACCTTATGTACTCACCTTTCGGGTTTCTCATTTTCACTCTTTGGATCCTCGTTTCACTTATTGGATTTTTTCTCATTTTTCACTCATCGAATTTTATACTAAATTTTAGTGTCCCGACGTACAACCATGGAGCTCAAGGATTTTTTTATTCTTTTTGCATTGATGACATTTGATAATTGTTTACCCTGAATTTTATTTAATGAAACGTCTTTACTTATTTAAACCAAAAAAGTTAGTTTCGCCTTGGTTATACTTTAAGCTTTTAAATTGTTTCATTTATGTGTCCCATTTTCCTACTTATTAAAAAGTCAATCCCGAAATTTTCAATCGCTAGTACTATTTTATCAATATTGGTAAAATTCAACAAATTTATTTACACATTTATTAATTAAAGATTTGAAAATAAATATGTCCTTTAAACCACACAATGAGACGAACCATGTGGACCATACGATGATCAAAATAGTTATGGGTTCACACTTAATTATCGAAATCCTCGTATGGAAGCCATAATAAGTACGGTTGTGTACGATAACTCAGACACGAGGATGATGGCAGAAAAACGATAAAATGCGAAATCACGATAAGGTCATGGTGGATACGCCGCTGGTACATCCAATATATAAGTGCCTTTTTTATGTTTTCTCATTTGTACCGTTTTTCTAGTCATGCAAGGATTTGACATTATTCTTTTACTTAAAAATTGTTCATGCAATTATCTTACTGAAAACAATATTCTTTAATAATTACTTTTTCTTTAAATTTATTTTAATTTCGGGACGAAATTTCCAAAAGTTGGGGATACTGTGACATCCGTCAAATTTGAGTCTCGATTTATATTCGTTTTGTAAACTTTCATATTGTAAACCCGACTCAATATTTTTAGAACCTTATTTAATTATTATATAATATTATTATATACCTCGACCATCAATAAATCGATGTTTTGTCATATTATAGTGTCGTTAAGAAAAACATAAGGGGTTCAAACTAATTTTCGTAAAGTTGTTATAAACTTTAGAACTTTTAAACTCCTTTTAAACTTTGATTGAAACTAAGAGGGGGTGTTGTGTAAATATGTAATATAAATAAACAAACAAACCCTAAACCTAAACCATTATACCAGCCACCACCCCCCTTCTTAGCCATTTTTCCGGCGACCTTTTTCCGGCACCGTTTTCCGACTCCGGCGCACCTCCAGCCACTCCCCCACTTCCTTTCCCATTCTCTGGTAACCCCACACCCAAATCCCTCATTTTTCTAGCGAGCACACCACCATAGAAACCCCCTCCCCTCTCTACTCGTTTTTTCCATGGCCGGTAAACCGGCCACCGGTGTATCGCCTCACCGTATCTCTCTCTGCTCTCCCTCTCCGTCTCTCTCTCCCCTCCATCTCTCTCACTCATCTCTCTCCTTCTCTCCGCCACATTCTCTCCCCCTCCGTCTCTTTCTCTCTCTTTCTCTCTGCCTCTATTTCCCGCCGCTGCCATCAGAGCGCCACCACCGCCTCCAGCTGCTGCTGTTGTGCGCTGCTTGCTGCTGCCGCCCTATTTGTTGCTGCTGCTGTGCCATTTTTGCTACTGTTCCGCCACCACTCACAGCCGCGCAGCCACCGCTGTGAACCACTGTCGTTGTCGGATTTCTTGTAGGATCTCGTGTCGCTCACTAACACCGTTCGTTATCCCTCGGTAAATAAATTTAGGCTTTGGTATTATTAGTTTACATATATTGATTTTCATATTTAAATTATTAATAATTGGATTGTGTATCGGTTATATTCTTTGATACGGGTTGGACGGGTATGAAGTTGGTTTGAATTGGGGAAAGGATAAACACCCGGGTAATGGATATATAATTTTTTCTTATGGGTTTAATTAACAATTGTTATTTTGGTTTCGGTTGGTTTGTACATAATTTGTTAAACTAAAGGACACGGGTTTGTGTCTCATCCTAGACCGGTTTTGATATTATTTTTATACTTAACAAATTTATTGTTACTACTAGTATTAATATCAATATATAAAAATTATTATTAGTATTATTACGTATAACTTACTATTATATTTATTTTTTATTAATAATATTATTATTATCATTATTATTATAAATATTAAAGTTGTTATTATTATCATTAACAATCATATTATTATCCATTAGAATCATATTTTTATCATTAATTATTTGTAATAATATTATTATATTTATTTTGTGAACTAGCTTAGAGATCGAACCAACATCATGTATGATATCATTATTTACTATCAATATTATTTTTTATTATTATTATTTTTATCAACAAAATTTTAATTAATACTAAGATCTTTATTTTTTAACTATTATTATTAGTATTATACTATATTAGAAATATTAATAATAATTATTGTTATTATTATCATCTTTATCTTATATATATATATATAACATATCTTTTTAGAATTATAATCATCATTACTATCATTATCATTAATAATATTATTATAAACTTTATTATCAATTCATATTTATAAAACCGAACTATTGATTTAAACCTGTCTTGTTTCTATTCAATATTGGGTTAGTTATTTAAAAGCTCAATAAAATAATATTATTTTACTTTAAATTACCAATTAAGTACGAGTCCCTAATCAATAACAATTTAACCGGTAACCCGAGTAACAATCGAATCTTCTCGTTCAATGTTTCAAATGTAATTTCAACTAAAGTTCAAGTTCATTAATATATTATTTATTCGTTTTCTTCTAGCTTTCAAGTTGGATTTGTTTCTTTCGTCCGCAAGCTTTCTATATTTCGATCATTTATTATTTCTCGATTCGTCAATCGAGGTGAGTACATTTCATCCCCCGTTTTCCCTTTTATGTTTCGGGGTAACATGCACACTTATTCAAAACAAGAATGATTTATTATACACTTTTCTCAAACCACAAACTTTAGGGTGTATGATATTTAGAATACTTGCTCTTTTGTGTGCTATATGCCTCATATGTTTTACGTGCACGAGTATATATTTTTATGTTGTTGTTGAGCATCATTAAGTATATCATACGCTCCCCTAACTACTTAGCCTTGTGCTAGTAGAATAGGGCCTCATTATCCGAGTATGTCGGTTGTTACCGATTAGAAAGGATCCTCATTACATATGTTTTGTATACCACGATTGATGCTTTTATTCATAGCCTGGTATACGTTTTTGGATTTCGCTCATATTATATATACTCAAATTATGAAATTTCTCACCAACATACGTGCTGACAAATATTATTTTATGCATTGTTACAGGTTTGACTTTTATTGACTTGAGGACTTGACGAAAAACGTTACCAAGACTATTAGGATATTAGCAAAACGAACAATATATATGTTTACAAAGATGTGTTGTTTATTGATGTTATAAAATAAAATATGTTGATTAAATAATGTCGCTTTAATAGTGTCTTGTGTTTTGGGCAATCGGTTGCACCCCGGCGTGTTCCGCTGCCTTTGGTCGAGGTGTGACAAAAGCCTTCTTCCTCGAGTCTTAATCTTATCACTTGTTTTCAAGCCCAAACGTACTTAGGCAAGAAGTATGTAGCATTGTAGCCCATGTGGTGAAAAAGAAGGAACGAAAAATTAAAGACATTCCTGTTGTTCGCGAGTATCCTGAAGTGTTTCCCGATGATGTTTCTAGTCTTCCTCCTACTCGTGAAGTTGAATTTCGAATCGATCTCGTGCCGGGTGCAACCCCGATTGCTAGGGCTCCCTATCGTCTTGCTCCCTCTAAGATGCAAGAGGTGTCTAATCAACTCCAATAACTTTCGAACAAAGGGTTCATTCGTCCTAGTTCATCTCCTTGGGGCATACCCGTGCTTATATAGATCCTTCCGTATGTGCGTCGATTACCGCGAGCTCAACAAGCTCACAATCAAGAATCGTTATCCTTTTCCTTGCATCCACGAACTTTTTGATCAACTCCGAGGAGCTTCATGCTTCTCAAAGATTGATCTTCATTCGGGTTATCATCAACTACGTGTGCATGAAAATGGCATACCCAAAACTGCTTTTCGTACTCGTTATGGGCATTACGAATTTATGGTTATGCCTTTCGGGCTAACCAATTCACCCACGGTGTTTATGGATCTTATCAACCGCATATGCAAACCTTACTTAGATAAATTCGTAACTGTTTTTGTTGACGACATTCTTATTTATTCCAAGTCCAAAGCCGAGAATAAGAAACATCATCATTCCGTCCTTATCTCTTAAGGAAGGAACAATTCTAATCTAGGTTCTCAAAGTGCAAATTCTGGTTGAAGGAAATTCCGTTCTTAGGGCATATAGTAAACGAAAAGGGTATCCACGTTAACCCAGCCAAAATGGAAGCCGTCAAGAAATTGAAAACTCCAACCACTCCTACCAAAGTTTGTTCGTTTCTTAGTCTTGCGGGTTATTATTGTTGCTTCATTCTTAATTTTTCCAAGATCGCTTTGCCCCTAACCTCACTAACTCATAAGGATAAACCTTATGTATGGGGGCCAAAGCAGGATGAAGCCTTTCATACTCTTAAGAGCATGCTTTGCGATGCATCGATCCTTGCACTCCCCGAGGGCAATGAGGATTTTGTTGTCTATTGTGATGCTTCCAATAAAGGTCTCGGTTGTTTCCTTATTCAATGAGGTAAAGTTATCACATACGCTTCACGACAACTTAAGGTCAATGAAAAGAATTATACAACGCACGATATCGAACTCGGTGTCGTTGTATTCGCGTTGAAAATTTGGAGACATTATCTGTATGGCACTAAGTGCGTGGTATTCACCGACTACAAGAGTCTTCAACATATTTTCGACCAAAAAGACCTAAACATGCGGCAACGACGATGGGCTGAACTACTTAGCGACTACGACTGCGAAATTCGTTATCATCCTGTTAAGGTGAATGTTGTAGCCGACGCCCTTAGTCGAAAGACCCATGTGAAATCAATTCTGCTTAATTCTGTGACCGTTCAAACCGATCTCCAACTTCGTATCTTTGAATCCCAACATGTGTCTGTCACCGAGGGAAGTATGTACGATGAAATGCCATGTGGTGTCTATTGTGATGCTTCCAATAAAGGTATCGGTTGTGTCCTTATGCAATTAGGTAAATTTTTCGCATACGCTTCACGACAACTTAAGGTCAATGAAAAGAATTATACAACGCACGATATCGAACTCGGTGTCGTTGTATTCGCGTTGAAAATTTGGAGACATTATCTGTATGGCACTAAGTGCGTGGTATTCACCGACTACAAGAGTCTTCAACATATTTTCGACCAAAAAGACCTAAACATGCGGCAACGACGATGGGCTGAACTACTTAGCGACTACGACTGCGAAATTCGTTATCATCCTGTTAAGGTGAATGTTGTAGCCGACGCCCTTAGTCGAAAGACCCATGTGAAATCAATTCTGCTTAATTCTGTGACCGTTCAAACCGATCTCCAACTTCGTATCTTTGAATCCCAACATGTGTCTGTCACCGAGGGAAGTATGTACGATGAAATGCCATGTGGTGTCTATTGTGATGCTTCCAATAAAGGTATCGGTTGTGTCCTTATGCAATTAGGTAAAGTTTTCGCATACGCTTCACGACAACTTAAGGTCAATGAAAAGAATTATACAACGCACGATATCGAACTTGATGTCATTTTATTCGCGTTGAAAATTTGGAGACATTATCTGTATGTCACTAAGTGCGTGGTATTCACCGACTACAAGAGTCTTCAACATATTTTCGACCAAAAAGACCTAAACATGCGGCAACGACAATGGGCTGAACTACATAGCGACTACGACCGCGAAATTCGTTATCATCCTGTTAAAGCGAATGTTGTAGCCGACGCCCTTAGTCGAAAGACCCATGTGAAATCAATTCTGCTTCATTCTGTGACCGTTCAAACCGATCTCCAACTTCGTATCTTTGAATCCCAACATGTGTCTGTCACCGAGGGAAGTATGTACGATGAAATGCCATGTGGTGTCGAGAATCAACTTGAAACTAAGCGCGATGGTTTGTTGTATTACCTCAATCGATTGTGGGTTCCTAATCGGGACGATCTTCGCACATTCATCATGGACGAAGCTCATAAGTCTCGATATTCCATTCATCCCGGTACGGATAAGATGTATTTTGATCTACGGACCATATTTTGGTGGCCCGTATGAAGAAAGACATCGCGTTGTATGTGGGAAAATGCCTTACTTGCGCTAAAGTTAAGGCCGAGCACCAACGACCATCTGGTTTGCTCGTTCAACCACACATCCATGTTTGGAAATGGGAGGATATCTCTATGGATTTTGTGTTCAAAATCCCGACTACTCGAAACCGTCATGACGGTATTTGGGTTATAGTTGACCGTCTGACTAGTCCGCCCATTTCATCTCGATCAACGAATAGTTTTTGGTTGATCAACTCGCTCAGATTTATGTTCATCATATTGTTTGTCTTCATGGTATACCTTTGTGTATCATTTCCGATCGTGATAGTCGTTTTACTTCTCATTTCTGGTCATCGCTTCAAAACGCGTTGGGAACTCGATTGGATCTTAGCACGGCCTATCATCCTCAAATCAAAGGGCAATCCGAGCGAACGATTCAAACGCTTGAAGAAATGCTTAGGTCATGTGTCATGGATTTCGGTGGAAACTGGGATTCTAATCTTCACTTGATTGAGTTCTCGTACAATAATAGTTTTCATTCGAGTATCGGTATGGCTCCGTTCCAAGCACTCTATGGTCATAAATGTCGATCACCTATCTGTTGGAACGAAACTGGTGAAACCCAAATCACCGGTCCAGAACTTGTTCAAGAAACCACTGATTTAATTGCTCAAATCCTACAAAACCTCTTGACCGCTCGTAGCCGTCAAAAGAGTTATGCTGACAACCGACGACGACCCCTTGAGTTTAATGTTGGTGACCGTGTCCTTCTCAAGGTATCCCTTTGGAAAGGTGTTGTTCGTTTTGGCAAGTAGGGCAAACTATCTCCTCGTTTCGTTGGACCTTTCAAAATTCTTGCACGTGTTCGTAGTGTTGCTTACACACTGGAACTTCCTCAAGAGCTTTCTAACACCCATCCGACGTTTCATGTTTCAAATCTGAAGAAATGTCTTGCTGAGGGAAATCTCCACATACCACTCGACGAGGTGCACATCGACGAAACTATGCACCTTGTCGAGAAACCGATGGAAATCATGGATTGCAAAGACAACGAAACTAAATATAGCCATATACCTTTGGTAAAGGTTCGTTGGGAATCCAAACGTGGCACTGAGTTCACTTGGGAACGAGAAGATCAAATGCGAACAAAGTATCCTCATCTTTTTTTATGGATTCTTTTATATGTATCAATATATGTTCTATTTATTTTATTCATATTTTAGCTAAAAATGGCTAAGTCTGGTCAAATCTAATGGTTTTGTTTTCGATTACAATTTACATAGATTATAATTATATCCTCAATACTAAGGTATTTGAATGGTATTAGAATACATTTGCTTTAGATGCATTTGTATTCTAGTGATCACATTGTAATTGAATCCATGATGGTAATCTAATTTATACATTGTATTCGATTGAGGGTATGGTAAGCGAAGGCATACAATGTAACCGAATACTCATTGTATTCGAGTCTACAAGTTATATCGAGTTTGGAATGTATTCGATTAGTCGGTTATACACAAGGGAATGTATCAAGTGACTTATCGCAATCTGATGGCTTAAGGTATTCAAGTTATCCCATTGTAATCGAGTCACCGTCGTATACGGGTTACGTCCATGTATTCCAACATGGGTATTGTAATCAAATTCTTAAAATATAATCGAGTTTTACTTGTAGTCGAACATACATGTATTCAAATTTTAGCTTGTAATCGAATTCAACATTGTAGTCGATCTGCCACAATGTATGCTAATTTAAGGTTGTATTCGTGTCCTTCTACTGTAATCGAATTTGATGATGCAATCGAATACGTCAATGTATTCGAACGAATTGTTGTAACCGAGTTTATCCATTGTAATCTAGTTCCAAATTTTAATTGAGTCTAGCGTGTAATCCAGTCCCGAAATGTAATCGAATTTTACATGTAATCGAGTCCGAAATTGTAATCGAGTGAGCTGATGGTTTTCGGACGGGCTGTGGACTACGGGTTAGTCATTAAATCCATAATAATTTTATGTTTCCACCCTTAAACCCTTATTATTATATTATCTTACCCCGCAAACATTCCCATGACCATTTCCGGATAGGACTTGACCCAAGTGACCATAAAGCTTGGACCTTTATGCTCCAAAACGTTCAAAACTAGATCTAGGGTTTCTCTAAACGAGCCGTACATAACCATGGGTTCATTAGGTTTCTTTTAATTGTCAAGTTTGCAACTTTATGATTCATCTTGACCCAATCTACTCTAGGTTTGAGTTTCATGGCAAAACATTTATAAGAACATAACCTTTAAAGATCAAGAACGTACCTTTATGTGTTCGTTAGGTCACGGTTAGCTTGGTTATGAACTTAAATCTTGTATCTTGCTTAAATATCGAAGATCTAACAAGAATCTTTGCTCGTTTGGTTTCGGATCTTTCTTTCTTGCTCGCGGCCGTAAGTAAGAGAGTGTATGTGTGTGTTTTGAGTGTGTAGAGATTTATGAAAGATAGAAGGAGGATTTTAGGGTTTTAGGGAGGTTTAAGTGAGTATTTATACTCTCTTAAGCCAATGGACCTAAGGCCCATACCCATCCCTATAATCCATATTTTATTCCAAGTCCATACTCCTCATTATATTTGATCTTAATTAAATATTAACACACAATAAACGAACATAATTCTTTTATTCATTATTATAAATTTTATGATGTTACATTTATTCTTTTCAAGTAACTCATTAGTTTAAGTTTAACCACAATATTATTTATTGTGTCTATAAAATCTTTTGTTCAACATAACTCAATTTATGTGTTTTTAGTCCACTAAGTATATGTTAAATATATCTTTTGGCCATCTTAAGGTTTATGTCTTATATTTACTGGTTGCACATTACAAGGTCCATAACTTACAATTATATTTTAAGTGACAACATATTAGATTTTATTGTTGTGTCGTTATGTTCGTATTCACCTAATGCTAGTTTAACCAATTTAGTCACCTTGCTACATTATTAGTTTTGTTTTGTTGTTTTTACTTGGATGGACAAAGAATAGCCTAAACTAGATTTATAGTGTAATAATAGGGTTAGAATAGTGTTCATACAACTAGACAAGCTAGGTGGAGATTTCTAGTGGGAAAATAAAATAATCTTGAGCACTCCAAACCAACTTCTAGCTCTTGTAAATCCTTCCTACTCCTTGGTTCCTCCTTAAGATTAACAACCCTTCTTTGGACTTGATTCTGCCATGGCATTTTATTAGGGAATCTTGATTTATAGAAGTTAGTGTATGTGTGTATATTGGTGAAAAATCAAACAGAAAGGTGAAAGGTTTGGTAGATGGCCGAGAGTAATGTAAGTGGAAAAAGAAAGAGTTTAAGGTTTGTGATGTTTGTTGGGTGTTATGTGTGTTACTTTTAACCCAAGATTTTATTTTATAGCCATTACCTTATACATATAGTATACAAGTATCTAATGAGGGTGTGTGTGTTAAAAATAAGATAAAGAGATGAAAAGGAAATGGACAGTTGGGGTTGGGTGAGAACTAAAGTTAGAATGGGTTTCCTCTTTCTTTTCATGTACAAGACTTTGCTCCTATTATTTTTGAGTAAGGATATTAGTAGTAAAGTCTCTTGGTCAAAATTTTATTAAGTCTTTTTATTATTGTAGTTTTCATAATTAATGTGAGTGTGTGTGACATTTTTTAGATGCAACAGGGGTTCACGGGTGGGATTTTGGGTAGTGAAAGGGAGTAAATTTTAATGTTGCTTTTTATTACTTGAATTATTCAATTCTCATTCTTGTATAATAGTTAAATGGGGTATTACATTTGGTCAATAATAAATAAGATTCTTTTATTTTTATTACCATCTAATGAAAATTTTGAAGTTTGTAGCAGCATATGTTCATGCCATCAGTTATGGCATGCATCACATGGGGAAAATTAAATTTTGTTTTGTTATTATTATGTAAGTATGTTAACTAGTTTAGTTGATACACCCTTTAATTATAACTAGCATTGTTTATATAAATTTTGTGTTTACGCTCGTATAGCTAAAGTAATAACTTGAGTTTGTAAATAGCGGGACCAATTCTTGCCAAAATTTCGAATGGTCCAATGAACCTAGGATTGAGTTTCCCCCGCTTACTAAACCCAGCAACACCTTTCCAAGGTGAAACCTTAAGGAGAACTTTATCACCAACATTGGACTCTAAAGGCTTATGTCTATTATCGACATAACTTTTCTGTCTACCTCTTGCCGCCTTTATACGATCCCTAATTTGGAATATCTTATCAGTCATCTCTTGGATGATCTCGGGACCAGTGATCTGTTTTTCACCAACTTATGCCCAACAGACAGGCGAACGGCACTTCCTGCCGTAAATCGCTTCAAACGATGCAACTTTAATGCTGGTGTGATGTGACATTCATGACAAAACGAGGTATACTATATTCTTTACGTAACAAGTAAACGATAAATCGGTTAATTCGTAGGGCTTAAACGAGTAACCGACCGATACTAATTATGACCCGTATACATACTGAGGGGTCATATACGAGTTATATATATGTTATAGAGGCTAACATATTGATATTTAGGCCCTAGTACGTTTAAAACTCAATAAACGAAAAAGGTTTCGTTTATCGATACGCTATAAGCTTAAACGCAATCGTTAATATCAAAACAAGCATTGTAGCATCCGTTAAGCCGAAAAAGATTTATAAAACACTTATATGACATGTTCTAAGCAATCCGTGAAAATATTTTGGAATTTTACAACGAGTCAGTACGTTTTTCTTATTTTACAAAAATAAGCTGAAAAACACTCGTTTTTTACGCTATTTCTTACACCCGAATTAATTTTCTTGCGAAAAACCGTACCCGAACTAAATTTGAAGTGGGCTTTTCATGTTTGGGCTTGTATGATTGGAGTAATGGGCCAAAACAGCCCATTATGGGCCTCCAAGGAGTTCCGATCGGCCAGCCCCACCAAACATCACATTATTGTTTATAAACATAACTTCATCCTTAAGCTTTTGTTATTCATTTTAACATACAAACTTTTGAGGTCCAGCTCTGCTCTATCAACCTTCCTTCAAAAACTCTAGGTATTTTGATTACTTCATCATTTTTAACTTGATTTCGTTAACTATAATTAACATATAAACATGTTTTAGTTAGTTTTAAACATGTTTAACCATCCAAAAACCCTAAAAATCAAGTAAAACCATGTTTTGATGTTAAACATGTTTACAAACCAGGAACATATACTTTTTTGGTCAAAAACGCGGATTAGAACATGAATACAACGTTTTTACGGTTAGAAAGTTCGGTTTGAACCCAAAACCGAAACCCTAATTATCAAGGCTGTTACATGGATGATTTATGCTTGGTTTGATGTTATATGATATGTAGATATACTGAGTTTGCAACCCGAGACCCGGAAAGTCGTTTAAGCTAGCAAAATTCATCGAAAACCGACAAGGTAAACCCGTAATACTCGTTTAGGGGCTGTTTAGTATTAGGTTGTGACGTTCTTGTTGTTAGCTTGTGAAAACTTGCAGGGACATTAGGGATCATATAAATGAGTCCCTCTTCAAATTTGGTAATTTTTCGATAAACGGAGAATATTTGGTGAATTTATTTCCGTTTATGAGCGTTTATTTGGGAAAAATAGCTAAACATATTGAAAAATTATGAAACTTGGTTTTGGAGTTTAATATGTGATGGTAAGATCACTGGTAAAGTTTGGGAATCATTGGAAATGTCTAAGTATGGTTTGTGCAATCATGGCTTAACCGAATTTTAACAGCCGAAAAACGCACAAAAAGGCATTTTTTCAAAAGAGTTAGGTTCTGGAAATTTTGCAGGGGCTATTTAATAACATTGGGGTCATTGGTAAAAATTATCAGATTTTTCGGAGGTCGTTTGATATAAACGGGCCATTTATTACACGATTATAACCTATTAAATGAATTTTTATAAATAAATAAATAAGCATAAAATTTCTGAAAATATTTTTATAAAATTCTCCATGTCTTAATGTATTTTTACAAAAATTTACATAATTTATATATAAGTACATATTTAGTTATGATTAATCAAAGATTTAAATTATAATTGTTTTAACGAAACCGGCAGTTTTGTGTTTAACGGACTGACTGGTATGTCAATATGTCAAAAGTGGTCAAATATCATATTTTTGAATGATATTGATAAAAACGAACTTTTTACGAGAATTCCGGACAATTCGGGTGGATTGTGCGCGTTTTGTATAATCAAACCCGTGTAAAAACGGAAACGAACCCTGCAATCAAACCAGACACCGAAACTTTAAAATTCTTTCATAAATCAAATTATTTTATCAACCAATATATTTACTTAAGTTTTATGTGATCTTACCTAATCCCGAAACGTATAAACGATCAACTGAGCTAGGCTCGGAAAACGGTGAAACTGAGCCAAATCCAGTTTTAAACATTTCATAGTATACAACGTCGCAATCTAAGACAATGGTCATGTTCTGGGCCTAACAGCTATACCCAGATTATCTATACAGCCCGACTTAGCTTGAACACTGTACTAGTATTAACGATACGATACCGTTTATAGGAATCAGGCTATAAACGAGACATCTGACTATTTGATACGTGATTTCTGTGCAAACTACGATAAGGTGAGTTTCACGACCCCCACTTTCTAAACTGTTTTACGAACTTTTGGGGTGAAAAGCATGTTTACATAAACTGTTATACTTGAAAACGTGTGATGATGTGGATTATCTAAGTACTAACACTTGACAAGTCCCCACAAACACAAGTGATTAACTTCGTGCCGGTGACGTGTGGATAGTACTATAGGTTTGACAAACCCAACTGTGACAGAGCCGGTGGGGTAAGCCGGAACATATGTAAAACCAGTTGCACATTGTCATTATATATTTACATACTGCTATGTGGTGTTAGACATAGTACATACTTGGGGCAAAATGGCTGTTAAATGCCAACGGGAACGCATGGGCAGGAGAGGCCATGCAGTATAGCTCATTTCGGTTTCACTTGTGGCTTAGTATAATACATCATACACATACATATACACAGACATATATACATACACACTGTAAACTTTACGAACTCGTGAACTGATTTCATTGATACTCGTGAAACTTGAAACTCACCAACTAGACGTAGTTGACCCGTTTTAACATGCTTTTCAGGCAAAGCAAAAGTGGAATGATTTGCTTACATGCTTGGTGTTAGGAAGAAAGTTGAATAGCTGTGAATAGACGCTGATATAATACTGTATAAGAAGCTCGTAAACCGGTTATGTGTTTTTCTCATCTAGTTTGTAAACTTAGTACCAACCCATGTATTATGATGTAAATTAGTTTATGAATTTCTTTTTAAACAATGTTGTTGATACCAGTGTTATCTGTTACATTCCCGTAATACGCTTCCGCAACTACCTAGTCGGGGTGTGACAGAAGTTGGTATCAGAGCCATTGGTTATAAAGAATTAGGATGTCCCTTAGGATACCCTAAGATAACCGTAGGCTCGATTAACTCTGGGAATAAAATAATATTAAATAATATATACGAATGATTCTCGTGATGAACGCGAATGGACAAGTGGGTTATTATGGTCCGGAACGTAATAACAGACTTGTTTGTACGAGGAAATTCGAGAAGAAGTCGATAAACAATCGAATAGGTAAAAACAGCAACATATGTGTATAAAATATAATAATAAATAAATAATTGTGTATATAAACGATTATCTGTGCTTATGTATATAAATACATGCATATATTTTACTATGATGAGTATAGAAGGATATTATTCTTATTACTAACCATTGTGCAGGAATATGTCAAGATCTACTGATCGTTTACCTACTACCCTACCAACAAGGCCTGAGGAGGAGGAGGAGGAGGATCCGGAAGAAGAAACTGAGGAGGAACCAGAGGAGATGGAAGAAGGTGCAGATGCGGTAATTCCACGCGAGGTACCCGCAGATCAACCCGACTTATCGGGTTACCGTTGTGACACCTACCCCCCTAGGGAATCCCCTAGGAATGTTGCAGGACAGGGAGCTACTAGTGCTTATCGTTCACCTGTTAGAGCACCCAGATCCCCTACTCCACCTGTACAGCATACACCAGTACCCCCACCCACTATTAGAAACCGTCAGACCGCTCGTATTTCAGTGCGTCCACCTGAGCACACTTCTCTCCCACCTCGATCTACGTACCATAGGGGAGAAACATCACGTGTCCAGGTCACTGAGATACCTATTCCTACTTGGGGTTTACCCGCCCCGATACCCGAGCCACCTCGTTATTCTGATTCAGCATGGTTTGGTTTAGCAACTGATCAGCTTGTAGACCACTCACATTCTATAAATAACCTAAACCTGCATAGACATAATATGCAAGATCACATGCGGTACATGCAGCAATAAATCAGAATTGTGCAAAGATCCAGTGCTCACAGCCACGGGCGTCAGGATCGAGCGATGATACTACTGGGGGTATGCTTAACGGTTAATGCGGCCCTAGTGGCTGCTGTTGTTTGGTTGTGGCTCCATGTTGCAAAGAGTGGATAGGACATAATAGTCTAGTCTTATGTATATAGTCTTTTGATATCCCAAGCAGCATTTTGTTACAGCATGTTGGGCTGACTTGGGAGTTGTTTGTGGTTTAGTACTATTTCAAGCACTGGCCCTTATCGGGTTAAGTCTACATGTCACTTAGTGACAAATTTTGATACGCATATACAAGCGCTGGCCTATACCAGGTTAAGCCTATGCGCTAATTTTGGATGCATATGTACAGTAATGATTATAATTAATACAAACGTGTTTTCTTTGGCATAGTTATGTGTTGTGAAAGTGTAATATCGTAAAGTTGTGTTGATCATAGTGAAACGATATTGATTATTATATAATTGATTATTCTATAGAATGGCCCCGAGGAAAACAAACCCTTTGTCTGAGGCGGAAGTGGCCGCAATGATTGCTCGTCAACTACAAGCAGTGATACCAACAATTGTAACACAAGTCACTGCAGGCATACGTGCTACAGTTAATCAACCTACGAGCACTACCACGGCCACTGTTAATACACCTCCGCCGGACACTAATGTAGCCCCGGGTGTTACTACCCCGGTGAATACTGATAATGTCATAAATAATAATAACACTCTCCCAACTATGAATGTCACTGGGAACCCAGAACCTGTTGTGCACCCTGATAATATCCCGAACCCGAACCCTGTACCGGTTGTTAACACAACTAATAATGATAATACTCGGACCAATACCGATAATAATAATAACCGAGAACCCCCGCGTCAGGAGTACTCATACAAACAATTTACATCATGTAAACCGATTGAGTTTATGGGTATTGAAGGACCTAGTGGACTGGTCAAATGAATAGAAAAGACCGAATCAGTAATTAATATCAGTGAGTGTCCACCGAACCGCGTGGTCAAATATGCTACCAGTATGTTTCTAGACCAAGCGCTGATGTGGTGGAACACGGTAGTCCAAATAAGGGGACAAGATGTTATTAATCGTATGTCATGGACTGAATTAAAAACCCTCATGCTAGAGCATTTTTGTCCTAAAAGTGAGATTCAGAGGTTGGAACACGAGTTATGGAATCTGGAAATGAAAGGAGCGGACCATGTAGGATACACGAATCATTTTAACGAACTGTCCCGCTTAGTTCCATGGTTAGTTACACCGGAAGCGAAACGAATTGAACGTTATATCTGGGGACTGACTCCTGCTGTGAGAAGTATAGTGAATTCAGTTGCCCACCCGACATTAGAAAGTGCTGTATCTCAAACGGGTGTCGTTACCTTTGATCTGATGAGGAGTGGAGTGATAAGGATGCCAGGTGAAACAACAAGTTTAAAACGAACTGATTATGGAACAAGAATGCAAGGAAACCCTCAAAACAAGCGGACTCGTCCGAATACCCGAAGTTATACCATGACCAGTTCTAATGTAAAACAAGAGACCTATAAAGGGACGTTACCGAAGTGCAGAAGATGTAACTTTCATCATGTGGGTGATGTCATTTGTCAAAAGTGTGGAAGAACGGGACACTATGCCCCCAACTGTAGAACCCCCACCAACACTGTTAACCGTCCACCGCAATCAACTCAACTCCCTCGACCTCAACCAACCCGCCCACAACTCAACCAACAAACCCCACCTACCACGAACCTCCGTGCCTGCTATGAATGTGGCAGTACGGAACACTTTCGGAGATACTGCCCTAATTTAAACCCGGGTGCAGTGAGAAGGCAGAATCAAGCACAAGCATCAACCTCCAATGCAGCTAAGGGAAGCGCGTTTGTATTAGGACCGGGTGAAGCGCGTCATGATCCGAATGTGGTGACAGGTACATTCTTAGTTTCGGGTCAGTATGCTTCAGTTTTGTTTGATACGGGCGCCGATAGAAGTTTCGTATCTGTTAATTTCTTACCTTTAGAAAACATGCCAGTTAGTGAACTAACAAAACCATATACTATAGAACTCGCTAACGGTAAGCCTATACTTGTTAACCGAATAGCCCGAGACTGTTCCCTTATCCTAAACGACCACCCATTCCTTATTGATTTACTTCCAGTGGAACTGGGAAGTTTCGATGTTATAGTCGGTATGGACTGGCTATCTAAATATAAAGCTGAAATTGTCTGTAAGGATAAGACCGTTAGGATACCTCTTTCGAATGATGAAGCTATGATTGTTCAAGGTGAGAAATCTGGTACGGTACTGCCTCTCATATCTCAACTTATGGCATTGAGATATTTACGCCAAGGTTGTACTTTATACTTGGCGAGCGTAACAGTTAGGGAACCGAGGAAAAACGAATAGAAGACATCCCAGTGGTACACGAGTATTCAGATGTATTCCCCGATGAGTTGCCTGGTTTACCACCGACCCGACAAGTTGAATTCCGTATTGACTTGATACCAGGAGCAGCACCCATTGCTAAGACACCTTATAGACTTGCGCCTTCTGAAATGCAAGAACTGTCCAACCAGTTACAAGAATTACTGGACAGGGGTTTTATTCGCCCTAGTTACTCACCGTGGGGAGCACCAGTGTTGTTTGTAAAGAAGAAAGATGGGAGTTTTCGAATGTGTATTGATTACCGGGAATTGAATAAAGTGACTATAAAGAATAGATACCCCTTACCTCGAATTGATGACTTATTTGATCAACTCCAAGGTGCGAAGTATTTTTCAAAAATTGATCTTAGATCTGGTTATCATCAAGTAAGAATTCAGGAAGAAGACGTGCCAAAAACAGCTTTCCGAACTCGGTATGGTCACTATGAATTTTTGGTTATGCCGTTTGGGTTGACAAATGCACCCGCAGTGTTTATGGACCTCATGAACCGAGTTTGCAAACCTTACATTGACAAGTTCGTGATAGTGTTTATCGATGACATTTTGATATATTCGAGAAGTAAAGAGGAACATGAACAACATTTGCGGGAAATCTTAAAATTATTGAGGCAAGAGAAGTTATACGCAAAGTTGTCCAAATGTGAGTTTTGGCTACAAGAAGTACAGTTTTTGGGACACATTGTGAACCATCAAGGAATCCAAGTAGACCCAAGTAAAATTGAGGCCATTAAGAATTGGCAAGTGCCTAAGTCACCAAGAGAAATTCGTCAATTCTTAGGACTAGCCGGGTATTATAGAAGATTCATTGAAAACTTTTCAAGTATTGCACAACCTCTAACCTTCCTAACTAAAAAAGATCGAGCATATGAATGGGGAGAAGAACAAGAAATGGCCTTCCAAACGTTAAAACAGAAGTTATGTGAGGCTCCAATATTAAGCCTTCCAGATGGAACTGATGAATTGGTGGTATATTGTGACGCATCTCGTAAAGGTTTAGGATGCGTACTGATGCAAAGAAAGAAAGTAATAGCATATGCTTCCCGACAATTAAAAGTACATGAAAAGAATTATACGACCCATGATTTGGAATTGGGAGCAGTTATCATTGCATTGAAGATTTGGAGACATTACTTGTATGGCACTAAATGTACCATCTATACTGATCACAAAAGCCTACAACACATATTCGATCAGAAAGAGCTAAACATGAGACAAAGGAGATGGGTAGAACTGTTAAATGATTATGATTGTGAGATTAAATACCATCCGGGTAAAGCCAACGTAGTAGCTGATGCTTTAAGACGAAAAGACAGAATCAGACCATTAAGGGTACGAGCATTCGGAATGATTGTTCAAAGTAGCCTAACCGAACAAATTCGCGTTGCACAAGATGAGGCCTTGAAGGCAGATCATCTAGAAAAAGAAGAACTGCATGGAAATGAAAAGAATTTTGAGAAGAAAATTGATGAAGTATATTATTACAAAAACCGGGTCTGGATTCCAACACTTCATAAACTCCGAAAGCTGATACTTAATGAAGCACACAAATCCAAATATTCTATTCATCCAAGTGCTGATAAGATGTATAAGGATGTCAAAGAATTTTACTGGTGCCCTGGTATGAAAAAGGATATAGCCGTGTATGTAAGTAAATGTGCAACATGTGCAAGGGTAAAGACGGAATATCAAAAACCTTCTGGAATGTTACAACAACCCGAAATCCCACAATGGAAATGGGAACAAATTACCATGGACTTTGTGACACACCTTCCTAAAACCTCTCGAGGACACAACGTAATTTGGGTAATTGTGGACCGATTAACCAAATCCGCACACTTTATTCCCATCCGTAACAACTACACCACCGAAAAACTCGCTCAAATTTACATTGATGAAATAGTATCTCGACATGGAGTACCTCTTTCAATTATTTCCGATCGAGACAGTCACTTTACTTCACATTTCTGGCAAGCAGTACAAGAAGCCTTAGGAACCCGAATCGACCTAAGTACGGCTTACCATCCCCAGACTGATGGTCAATCCGAACGAACCATCCAAACTTTAGAAGATTTACTTCGTGCTTGTGTACTGGACTTCAAAGGGAATTGGGATCAACACCTCCCGCTCATTGAATTCTCTTACAATAACAGTTATCACAGTAGTATACAAGCAGCACCTTATGAAGCTCTATACGGGCGAAAATGTAGATCACCACTATGTTGGACAGAAGTGGGTGATACTCAAATTTCAAGATCCGATTTAATTCAGGAAACCACCGATAAAATTCACCAGATTAAGCAAAAATTGAAAGCTGCCCGTGACCGACAAAAGAGTTATGCCGATGTTCGCAGAAAACCGTTATCTTTTGAAATAGGTGATAAGGTATTTTTAAAAGTATCGCCATAGAAGGGTGTTATAAGATTTGGAAAGACTGGTAAACTAGCCCCGAGATACATCGGACCTTTTGAGATTGTCGCAAAAATTGGTCCCGTGGCTTACCGATTAAAACTACCCTTAGAACTGAGCACTATTCACGACGTGTTTCATGTATCGAATCTGAAAAAGTGTTTGACTGATGAAACGACAATAGTACCACTGGAAGATGTTCAGATCAACGAAAAACTCAACTTCGTAGAGGAACCGGTAGAAATTGTAGACGGGAAAACCAAACACTTACGACCTAACAAAATTTCCTTGGTAAAAGTTCGGTGGAATTCAAAACAAGGACCCGAATATACTTGGGAACGAAAGGACGAATTCCGAAAGAAATACCCACACCTGTTCCCTATAAAACCGATGACACATTAAATTTCGAGGACGAAATTTCTTAACGGGGGGAGAATGTGACATTCATGACAAAACGAGGTATACTATATTCTTTACGTAACAAGTAAACGATAAATCGGTTAATTCGTAGGGCTTAAACGAGTAACCGACCGATACTAATTGTGACCCGTATACATACTGAGGGGTCATATACGAGTTATATATATGTTATAGAGGCTAACATATTGATATTTAGGCCCTAGTACGTTTCTAACTCTATAAACGAAAAAGGTTTTGTTTATCGATACGCTATAAGCTTAAACGCAATCGTTAATATCAAAACAAGCATTGTAGCATCCGTTAAGCCGAAAAAGATTTATAAAACACTTATATGACATGTTCTAAGCAATCCGTGAAAATATTTTGGAATTTTACAACGAGTCAGTACGTTTTTCTTATTTTACAAAAATAAGCTGAAAAACACTCGTTTTTACGCTATTTCTTACACCCGAATTAATTTTCTTGCGAAAAACCGTACCCGAACTAAATTTGAAGTGGGCTTTTCATGTTTGGGCTTGTATGATTGGAGTAATGGGCCAAAACAGCCCATTATGGGCCTCCAAGGAGTTCCGATCGGCCAGCCCCACCAAACATCACATTATTGTTTATAAACATAACTTCATCCTTAAGCTTTTGTTATTCATTTTAACATACAAACTTTTGAGGTCCAGCTCTGCTCTATCAACCTTCCTTCAAAAACTCTAGGTATTTTGATTACTTCATCATTTTTAACTTGATTTCGTTAACTATAATTAACATATAAACATGTTTTAGTTAGTTTTAAACATGTTTAACCATCCAAAAACCCTAAAAATCAAGTAAAACCATGTTTTGATGTTAAACATGTTTACAAACCAGGAACATATACTTTTTTGGTCAAAAACGCGGATTAGAACATGAATACAACGTTTTTACGGTTAGAAAGTTCGGTTTGAACCCAAAACCGAAACCCTAATTATCAAGGCTGTTACATGGATGATTTATGCTTGGTTTGATGTTATATGATATGTAGATATACTGAGTTTGCAACCCGAGACCCGGAAAGTCGTTTAAGCTAGCAAAATTCATCGAAAACCGACAAGGTAAACCCGTAATACTCGTTTAGGGGCTGTTTAGTATTAGGTTGTGACGTTCTTGTTGTTAGCTTGTGAAAACTTGCAGGGACATTAGGGATCATATAAATGAGTCCCTCTTCAAATTTGGTAATTTTTCGATAAACGGAGAATATTTGGTGAATTTATTTCCGTTTATGAGCGTTTATTTGGGAAAAATAGCTAAACATATTGAAAAATTATGAAACTTGGTTTTGGAGTTCAATATGTGATGGTAAGATCACTGGTAAAGTTTGGGAATCATTGGAAATGTCTAAGTATGGTTTGTGCAATCATGGCTTAACCGAATTTTAACAGCCGAAAAACGCACAAAAAGGCATTTTTTCAAAAGAGTTAGGTTCTGGAAATTTTGCAGGGGCTATGTAATAACATTGGGGTCATTGGTAAAAATTATCAGATTTTTCGGAGGTCGTTTGATATAAACGGGCCATTTATTACACGATTATAACCTATTAAATGAATTTTTATAAATAAATAAATAAGCATAAAATTTCTGAAAATATTTTTATAAAATTCTCCATGTCTTAATGTATTTTTACAAAAATTTACATAATTTATATATAAGTACATATTTAGTTATGATTAATCAAAGATTTAAATTATAATTGTTTTAACGAAACCGGCAGTTTTGTGTTTAACGGACTGACTGGTATGTCAAAATGTCAAAAGTGGTCAAATATCATATTTTTGAATGATATTGATAAAGACGAACTTTTTACGAGAATTCCGGACAATTCGGGTGGATTGTGCGCGTTTTGTATAATCAAACCCGTGTAAAAACGGAAACGAACCCTGCAATCAAACCAGACACCGAAACTTTAAAATTCTTTCATAAATCAAATTATTTTATCAACCAATATATTTACTTAAGTTTTATGTGATCTTACCTAATCCCGAAACGTATAAACGATCAACTGAGCTAGGCTCGGAAAACGGTGAAACTGAGCCAAATCCAGTTTTAAACATTTCATAGTATACAACGTCGCAATCTAAGACTATGGTCATGTTCTGGGCCTAACAGCTATACCCAGATTATCTATACAGCCCGACTTAGCTTGAACACTGTACTAGTATTAACGATACGATACCGTTTATAGGAATCAGGCTATAAACGAGACATCTGACTATTTGATACGTGATTTCTGTGCAAACTACGATAAGGTGAGTTTCACGATCCCCACTTTCTAAACTGTTTTACGAACTTTTGGGGTGAAAAGCATGTTTACATAAACTGTTATACTTGAAAACGTGTGATGATGTGGATTATCTAAGTACTAACACTTGACAAGTCCCCACAAACACAAGTGATTAACTTCGTGCCGGTGACGTGTGGATAGTACTATCGGTTTGACAAACCCAACTGTGACAGAGCCGGTGGGGTAAGCCGGAACATATGTAAAACCAGTTGCACATTGTCATTATATATTTACATACTGCTATGTGGTGTTAGACATAGTACATACTTGGGGCAAAATGGATGTTAAATGCCAACGGGAACGCATGGGCAGGAGAGGCCATGCAGTATAGCTCATTTCGGTTTCACTTATGGCTTAGTATAATACATCATACACATACATATACACAGACATATATACATACACACTGTAAACTTTACGAACTCGTGAACTGATTTCATTGATACTCGTGAAACTTGAAACTCACCAACTAGACGTAGTTGACCCGTTTTAACATGCTTTTCAGGTAAAGCAAAAGTGGAATGATTTGCTTACATGCTTGGTGTTAGGAAGAAAGTTGAATAGCTGTGAATAGACGCTGATATAATACTGTATAAGAAGCTCGTAAACCGGTTATGTGTTTTTCTCATCTAGTTTGTAAACTTAGTACCAACCCATGTATTATGATGTAAATTAGTTTATGAATTTCTTTATAAACAATGTTGTTGATACCAGTGTTATCTGTTACATTCCCGTAATACGCTTCCGCAACTACCTAGTCGGGGTGTGACATGTGATAACTATTGTTATAAGAAAACTTAATCAACAGCAAGTGAGTATCCCAACTACCACCAAAGTCCATCACACAAGCACGTAGCATGTCTTCCGAGGTTTGGATGGCTCTTTCGCTCTGGCCATCGGTTTGCGGGTGATAATCCGTACTCATATCCAATCGAGAACCGACGGCACTCTGTAATGACCCCTAGAAATTTGAAGTGAAACGACTATCCCTGTCAGAGATTATAGAGATGGGGACCCATGTTTTGAAATAATTTATTTTAGGTAGATCCTTGTTAACGCTTCCATACGATCCTTCGCTCTAATGGGAATAAAATTAGCGGACTTAGTCTAACATCGACAATTACCCAAATGGTGTCGAAATCATTTCTTGTCTTAGGTAATTTCGTGATGAAGTCCATTGAAATTTGTTCCCATTTCCATTTTGGTATCTTGGGTTGCTGTAGAAGTCCTGATGGCTTTTGATAATCAGCCTTAATATTAGAACAAGTCAAGCATTTACCCACGTATGTAGCAATATCTCCCTTTATATTGGGCACCAATAAAGCTCTTTGAGATCCTTGTACATTTTGTCGGCTCCTTGGTTGATCGAGTATCTAGAATTGTGAGCTTCATCCAACACTAACTCATGTAGACCCCCAATATATGGTACCCAAATCCTATTTGAAAAATAGAGGGTTTCGTCGGCCTTTGATTCGAATTGTTTAACCATTCCTCATAGGGCTTCACCTTTCAAGTTTTCATCTTTAAGGGCTTCTTGTTATGCATTTCAAATTTGAGTGGTGAGGCTCGTATGTATGGTCATTCCCAATGCGCGGACCCGAAGTGTTTTAACCATTTCCTTACGGCTCAAAGCATCAGCTGCAACGTTTGCTTTACCTGGATGATAACGGATCTCACAGTCGTAGACGTTAAGCAATTCAACCCATCGTTGTTGCCTCATATTTAATTCTTTTTGGTCGAATATGTGCTGAAGGCTTTTGTGATCAGTGAATACGGTACACTTTGTACCATAAAGATAGTGACGCCAAATTTTGGGTGCAAACACCACGGCCCCTAACTCTAAGTCATGAGACGTGTAGTTTTTCTCGTGCACCGTTAATTTTCGAGAAGCATAGGCAATCACTTTATCTTTTTGCATCAAGACACATCCTAAGCCTTGATGTGATGCATCGGAATATACAACAAAATTTTCAGTACCTTCAGGAAGGAATAATATCGGCGCACTACACAATTTCTGCTTCAAAAGTTGAAAGCTGACTCCTGCCCTTCGCCCCATTCAAATTTCTTATCCTTTTGCGTTAGAACAGTCATTGATTGAGCTATCTTCAAGAAATTTTCAATGAAGCGTCGGTAGTATCCGGCCAATCCTAAAAATTGCCGCACTTCGGTTGGAGTATTTGGTGCTTCCCAATTCTTGATTTCTTCAATCTTAGCAGGATCCACGTGTATACCATTCTCATTGATCACATGCCCAAGGAATTGGACTTCTCAAATCCAAAATTTGCATTTTGAGAATTTGGCATACAATTTCTCGTTTTTAAGAAATTCAAGAATTAATTTCAAGTGTTTCTCATGTTCCTCTTCAGTTCGTGAGTATGTAAGTATGTCATCGATGAACACAATGAAAAACTTGTCCAAATAAGGTTTGCAGACCCTATTCATGAGGTCCTTGAAAACAGCAGGAGCATTTGTAAAGCCAAAGGGCATGACTAAAAACTCATAGTGGCCATAACGAGTTATGAATGCGGTTTTAGGAATATCCTCCTCTTGAATCTTCAACTGGTGATAACCTGATCACAAATCAATCTTCGAGTAGAAACTAGATCCTTGAAGCTGGTCAAATAAGTCGTCAATCCTCGGGAGTGGATAACGGTTCTTAATGGTGAGTTTGTTGAGTTCTCGATAATCGATGCACTTTCTAAAAGTTCCATCTTTCTTCTTGATGAATAAGACCGGAGCGCCCAAAGGCGAGTAACTTGGTCTTATAAAGCCTTTATCTAATAACTCTTGCAGCTGATTTGCAAATTCCTGCATCTCTGATGGTGCTAAACGGTATGGTGAACGTGCCACTGGTGCGGCTCCTGGCACTAAGTCGATTCGGAATTCGATTTGTCGTGGTGGTGGTAATCCTGGCTAGTCTTCGGGGAAAACCTCAGAAAAGTCTCGAACGATTGGTATGTCCTCGAGTTGACGCTCTTCTGGCTTCTTCTCGACAAACATGAGCAAAAAAGGCATAACATCCTTTCCTTAAGTATTTGTGAGCTCTCATACATGTTATGAATCCTAATGCAGCACTTTTCTTTTCTCCCAGAATTACCAGGGTTTTGCCTGTTAAAAGTGGTATACGAACTAGCTTCTCATGACAAACGATCTAGGCATGGTTTTTGATAGCCAATGAATTCCAATCACTATGTCAAAGCTTCCGAGCTCGACAGGTAATAGGTCAATATCGAAGGAATGATCCTCGAGGGTAAGAACACAGCACTGAATGATTTTACCAGTTTCAATTAATTTACTATTGACTAATTCTATAGTATATTTGTCTGTTAATGCACTAGATTCTTCACCAAGCAGATGTTTGAATTTAGTGGAAACAAAACTCAAATTGGCGCCAGTGTCGAAAAGTATAGAAGCATAACAATTATTTATAAGGAACGTACTAATGACTACGTTTGGGTCCTGGCAAGCATCCCCAGCCCCCATCACAAATGCTCGACCGCGAGCTAGATGCTGGTTCTGATTCTTAAGCTCAGGGCAATCTTTCTTGAAGTGTCCAGCTTTCCCGCATTCATAGCATGCCTGAGTACTCTTTTCAGCAGGTGGCAGGCTGACTCGACAAGTTGTTACCTTGTGACCGTATCTCTAGCACCAGTCACACTGTGTGCACCCTCCGGTGTGATGATAACCGCATTTGGCACACTTAGGCAGTGTTCCGACATATCCCTCGGGTTTAGCAACATTAGTTACAGTAAATGCTTTCGCGGTCTCTTTCTTTTTGAACCCCCGATTACCGAAATTGTTTCCTTGCTTGCCTTCCCACTTACGTTTGTTATCGACCTTCTTTTCCTCTACAACTACCGCTTTCCCTACACTTGTTCCCTTTTTGGGCAGCAACCCCATTCGTATGGCCTCATCGGTTAAACTGTAGGCTAGAGAGATAGCCTCTTGGACAGTAGAGGGTTTGGACGAGGTAACCATACTTCGGATTTGAGGTGCAAGTCCCCAAACATACTTCTCGATCCTTTTATATTCAGGGTTCACCAAATGTGGCACCAAACGAGCCAACTCATTGAAACGAGTGGTGTTGGCAATGACTTCAGATCCTACCATAGCCAGGTTCCACAACTTAGCCTCGATTTTCTAAAGTTAATTTCGAGAGAAATATTCGTCCAACACCAACATCTTCAAATTTCTCCCAATAGAGTTGGTTTCCACCTTCCCTACCCAATGATTCAACTTTGGAATTCTACCAAGTGAGAGCTTCATCAGCCAAGGTACATGTGGCATATTTCCCTTTTTGGTCATCGGCGCAACCACTTATATCTAGCACGTTCTCCATTTTCTTAACCCATCTCATGATTCCAGCGGCTCCTTCTATACCGTTAAAGCTACGGGGTTTGCAGCCAAGGAAGGCTTTGTAGGTGCAACCCCTTTATATGTTTTCAGTTTCTGTATAGTCAACGTATATGATTTAATGAGTGATTAGTTGTAGTTGATGCCTTTCTTTGCACAGGGGCGGAATTTTGTTTTCACTTACTAGTAGAAGTCCTTACTCCAGAGCCATCTCCGGATCCACTTCCTCCGTCTCATGGTTCTCGAAAATCAATACCGGATCCTCCATTTGCTGCTCGGTTGATCTCGTATTGAGCCAAAGATGTAGCCACTTGTTGTGAGAAAAGCGAGGCGATGTCGGCAGCTGTCATTGAAACTGCATCGCCATAGTTGTTATTGGTGTTTCGTCGTTTGGGAGCCATGTTTTGTTTTCTTTCTAATACACACAATATATAAAAGAAATAAGACAATATATATAACAATATCATCACATGAACAAGAAATATAAACAACCAAAGTACCATACAATATCATAAACATAAAGAAATACTTGCTACACTGTTCATCAAAGACAATACAAAATAGACAAGGATCATCAGTCCTGTCAGATACAAGTTTTCAAAATACAGTATGATAGATATTGCATGGGCACAACCTGCCCTGTGTAGGCTAACGAGTAAAGTGCGAAAACATGTCGAACAACACAGCGAGTGCATCTACAGCAGTGCTAACAACAGATAACATCACTGCGGAGGCAACACGACGCTCCAAGTCGTCAACACCATCACGCACCCCAGAAAGTGTCTGACAATCCATATCCATATGTCCTCTGACACCATCCATGATCCTGTGAGTGCTCCTCACATCTACACACATCAATCTTAGCTTCTCTGTCGTCACCCTTCTCATGACCTCCACATCCTCAGTGAGTGCACCAATGGAGTCCCCGACTCCTCTACGCATAGTAGCCAAATCCTCTCCAAGAACCCTGACCATCTCCTCCATATCAATCATCCTAACTAGTACCTCACCAGTCTCAGTATCAATCTTCCCTAGCAACTCATCTCTCACGCCTCCCATCACGCGAGAAGCATTCCTCCTCATGTCTCCTACCACATCCTCAACCACGTCTAGTCTCTCAAATGTCTTAGTAACTTCCTCAGTTACCCTACGTATCACACGCTCTTACAATGCCCTCATTTCATCCCTAGTCTCTCTAGTCACTTCACGAGCTGACTCCAACTGCTCTTCGTGAAGGGCGATCCTATCCAATGTAATGCATAATCCTCCGTAAACGCGCAAGGAATACGAATTAATATATAACACATGAGCCTATAATCAAACCTAAATCTGTTATGTATGCCCGATAACCGTGCCATTACGATGTGAGTTATAGAATATATGTTCCCATTAACACGTCGGTTATAGCGACTAACCATGAGCGGGGGATCAATCCCGATAGTACTACCCACATATTCCTCGGGTAAACCCATAGTTGATGATTATATAATGCATTAATCCGGAGATCTAAGGGCCTCGAGTTACTCATGATTATATAAAGATTATTTATTACGCATTAAAAGTAAATATATATTACACTATATCTTTATTTTAAAGGAAATTGTATTTGTTTTTATTTTTGTTAATAAATATATTACTTGTATAAACATATTTTGAGTAACTATAAGTATTTATACAACCAAAAATACATATTGTTGAAAAATGATTTTAAATAAATTATCATACCTTGTACTTTTATGGATTTTAACGAAATTAAACAAGTAGCTACTAGATACTTATATATGTGTGTTATTATAAGTATAAATATGTCTATGTTTTTACACAAAACATCTACCTAGTTTAAAAGAATATGTAATATTAAATATATTATTCTTTTGTATGGTTAAAATAAGTCTTTAAAACTAAATTAATACTTTATTAAATAAACTTATAATTTTTAAAGTAACTCAAATGTCTCATTTTAAATAAATCTCTTCATAACTAGTGTTGATATTAAAAAAAAAGAATATAACATCTTCAAGACACAAAAGTAATAAATTTAAAACATTTTATTCTTTTCAAGTAACTCATTAGTTTAAGTTTAACCACAATATTATTTATTGTGTCTATAAAATCCTTTGTTCAACATAACTCAATTTATGTGTTTTTAGTCCCTAAGTATATGTTAAATATATATTTTGGCCATCTTAAGGTTTATGTTTTATATTTACTAGTTGCACATTACTAGGTTCATAACTTACAATTATATTTTAAGTGACAACATAATAGATTTTATTGTTTTGTCGTTATGTTCATATTCACCTAATGCTAGTTTAACAAATATAGTCATCTTGCTACATTATTTGTTTTGTTTTGTTGTTTTTACTTGGATGAACTAAGCATAGCCTAAACTAGATTTATAGTGTAAGAAGAGGGTTAGAATGGTGTTCATACCACTAGACAAGCTAGGTGAAGATTTCTAGTGGGAAAATAAAATAATCTTGATCACTCCAAACCAACTTCTAGCACTTGTAAATCCTTCCTACTCCTTGGTTCCTCCTTGAGCTTAACCACCCTTCTTTGCACTTGATTCTTCCATGGCGTTTGATTAGGGAATCTTGATTTGTAGAAGCTTGTTTATGTGTGTATGTTGGTGAAAAATCAAATAGAAAGGTGAAAGGTTTGGTAGATGGCCGAGAGTAATGTAAGTGGAAAAAGAAAGAGTTGTAGGTTTGTAATGTTTATTGGGTGTTATGTGTGTTACTTTTAACCCAAGATTTTATTTTATAGCCATTACCTTATACATATAGTATACATGTATCTAATGAGGGTGTGTGTGTGTTAAGAAAGAGATAGAGAGATGCGAAGGAAATGGACGGTTGGGGTTGGGTGAGAACTAAAGTTAGATTGGGTTTCATCTTGCTTTCCATGTACAAGACTTTTCTCCTATTATTTTTGAGTAAGGATATTAGTAGTAAAGTCTCTTTGTCAAAATTTTATGTAAGTCTTTTATTCTAGTTTTCATATTTAATGTGAGTGTGTGTGACATTTTTGAGATGCAACAGGGGTTCAAGAGTGGGATTTTGGGTAGTGAAAGGGAGTAAGTTTTAATGTTGCTTTTTATTACTTGAAATATTCAACTCTCATTCTTACATAATAGTTAAATGGGGTATTACTTTTTGTCAATAATAGATTCTTTTATTTTTATTACCACTTAATGAAATTTTGAAGTTTGTAGCAGCATATGTTCATGCCATCAGTTATGGCATGCATCACATGGGGAAAAACAAATTTTGTTTTGTTATTATTATATAATTATGTTAACTAGTTTAATTGATACACTCCTTTAATTATAACTAACATTGTTTATATAAATTTTGTGTTTACGCTCGTATAGCTAAAGTAAAAATTATTAAACGACTATTAAATTTAAGTTTAGATTCTCACTCGCATTTAGTCGTTGGACGGTTTGTTTACGTAAGTTTGTTTACTGAGTTATAAGATACCATTGCGCTATGGACACGGTTCAAAGTCACTATTCATTTATATATAGAATATATAATTATTATTTTTTTACTCCAAAATATAGTATCACCAACTTTCGTGTTGGACGGGTATTTGTGACTGTGACGCGGTAATTCTTATAATTACCTAGAATACGCAACGAACATGTTTGGAATTTATGACCTCTAAATGATGAACGATCATGCATGCAAGTTAAAATGCCTATTAAACAATAATGACTTTATTTATTATTGAGTTGTACAGATATTGACCTGAAAAATGCTAGTTGTCACACCAGCGTACAAGCTTGTTCTAGCGTATAAGTATAGTTGGCGTATTAGTTCATCTGGCGTATAAGTACATCTGGCGTATAAGTCCTTCACATACGTTTCATACATACACAGTGTATATGTATACACGTTGATAATTCTTATACGTTGACATACATATACGGTACGTACACTATGCTCTCTACTGTACTTACACGTTACTTTATACATACACGCTTCTGCAACTTATACAACATCTATTTACATGATACTGAACATATATGTGGTTATACATACACGCTACCATACATATACGGCGTATATACTTATACGCCGTATAAGCAATGTTCAGCGTTCATATACCTGTTTTTGGGGTTTTTCTTTGATTCCGGCGCCATCAGCCGCCGTTAACCATAATGTTTGATCGGGGTTTGATCACTTATTGTCTAGGTAGCCTCGGGGTGTCCAGATCTGAGCTAAGGTGGTCCTTAAGCTCGTTTTTGGTTGATTAAACACCCGAGTAAAGCTAGATCTTGATCCAACGACTCATACAGCATCCCGGGGCAGCGATGTCGGGTTCTAATATATTGGTACATCTTAGATAACTCATTTCTTACCTTGGGTTGGTATCGGATCGTTGGATATAGTTGAGTTGAGAGTGTTTGGCTTAAGTGTGTGATTTTGAAGGTGTAGGCTAAGGTGTAGAATGGATGGAAATGGAAAGGATTAAGGTTTAAGGGGTATTTATACTCCCTTAAGCCCATGGACCTTAGACCCATCTTTCCTTTTTGGTCCATAATTAATTCTATCTAAAAAGCCTACTTATCCTTCCATCTTTATTATTTATTATTTCTCTACTAACTTAAGTAAACTTTTCTATCATAAATAAATAATATATAAAAATTATTCTTAGAAGATTCGGGATGAGACAAAACTTAATATTATAGTGTTCATTTCATTATTTTATAAAAGGAGCAATTTTGTATATTCCCTTACAAATATTGAAAATATCATGTATACCCACGCAAAACTAAAAAAATCATATATGCACTTACAAAGTTATTAATATATTATATATACCTAGTTCGTTAAAAACAATTTAAAATCACTATATTACGGTGGTTCGTTTAGATATGATAAATGATTTACAATGTAGACTATTCGATGCGATAAACCTTCGAAGGTTTGCAATTTTGAAGAAGTATCGAGAGAAAATTTGGTTGTCGTCAAAGATGAGAAACGTTAACCAAAATTAAAATAATAACATAGGGTCTAAACACATTATGCAATGGGAAGGGATAAAATGATCTATTCATTAAAAAAATAAGCATATATGAAAGTTAAAATTATATAAAAATAATGGTAAAATGGTTGTTTATTGAATTGTTACTAATGATTGGAGGTATAAATGATATTTTAACTATTTTATAAGGGTATATATGATATTTTAGTTATTTTGTAAGAGCATGTATGATATTTTAAGTTTTATTTGGGTATATATGATATATCTAATGTTTGTAAGGTTTATATGGAATTAATCTTATATAAAAATTTTGATGTACATGTGATACATATGTGATATATATGAATAAATATAAATAAACTAGTTTTTATCCCCCGTATTACGGGATGGTTTAAATTTATTTTTTCTAATATTTTCGTTTCTAATATTGTGAATGTAATTTTTTATCTTTTAGTTTATTTATTGTAAGAAGTCACTAATATACTTGAATCTATTTTAATTAATCTATGTTGGATTATGTTCATTTTTTAATAAAACGTTGAATGAATTATCTACTTAATTTTTATATTTGTTCATTAATTATAATTTAGATATTATTTTTTGAAACTTTTCATTTAAGTTAACTTAAAAAAAAGAATCTCTAATGTAACTAAATCCATATTGAGAAATTAAATTAAGGTTTAATTTTATTTATCGTAAGGAAATTAATAATATACTTAGAGTTTGATGATGAAAGGGTTTCACTAATAAATGAGATGTTATCATTTGTTTAAACTTTTAAAGCTATCTGGGTTTAATGAGACCCATGACCCGTTTATTTTTTTACTATAAAATTGTTTCATAATTATAAATAAAACAATTTAAAAAAAACGGATATTAATTTTTAGTGTATCCCTATTTTATAAGATTTTCATATCAAATATTTGGAGATATTAATTTTTAATATAATGAGATGTTATAACCCGCTTAATGGCTATCTGGGTTTAGTGAGACCCATGCCCATGAATTCGGGTCAAATGCATGAGAAACCATCATTTAAAAATAAAGCAATCTGGTGGTTTGAGAGAAAATAGAGAGATTTCGTTTATATATATTTAAGATTGTCACCATAATAGTGTTTACGAGCAATGAACGATCTTTCACATTCCAACCTGACGTATAATTCGCCATATATATTAGTTGTGTTTAAAAGTTCCAATATTTTAAACACTTTCTTTTATTATAAGTTATACGAGTGCTAATGCCAATATATATTGACTTTTTGAGAAAATTTCCAAAATTTGTATTTTCATAAACAAATTATTAGTTTTAGGTATTATAAGCAAAGATTTTCAAGAGATAGGTATTTTAAACTAATCGTGATGACTAGATTCTTGGTGTTAACGAGTAGTTTAAAAAACAGGTCGAAACGACTATTTTAGGCTAAGCAAATTTTAGGGACGAGTATTTCAAAGCACTAAACTTGTCAGGATGACTATTTTAGGTAAAAATAGTTTGGACGAGTTTTGTTGGGCCTACACTTAATGGTTTGTACTTAGCTGGGATTAGTTTTGGGCTTTGTATGTAAACCGAGATCCTTATGGATCTCGGTGGGCTTTGGGTTATTGTTGGGCTAGGTTGATTGGTTACTCTATATATAGATCTCAATTGTATAGGGTTTAGGTTGTTGATTTTCGAGTTTTGGCCGTCTAGTCTTGGTAGACGAGTATTGTAAGCAAGTGCTTAAGCACCAGACGTTGATAAGAACGTGTGTTTTGAAGCATTCCTTGTGTTCTTTGTGTTATTGGTAATCGTTCTTGAATCATCTTGTGTTGGATTTCCGTACCAACATCAAGATTAGTATATATCATATTGAAAGATCCTCCATGGGACTTACAATTGGTATCAGAGCCTTAGACCTATTCAAGCTCGTTATTGTGATATCAACGGATTCAAGAGATAAAACTTTGGTGGTTTTGTTACTTTCCAGCGAGCTCTTGATCGGAGAAGAAGAAAGGATGAAATTTGGTAGAGATTTGGTCATAGGAAATAAATTTTGAATCCCCTAATTTACGGGATTCATATGGTTGAAAATATTTATCAATCAATACAGATATCCGTCCAAATTAGTAGTTCTCGGCCATTGACCAAGATTTTTCAACTTAAAATAGTGTATTCAGCCAAGTTTAGTTTGCCTGTTTTCGGCTTAAGATCATCGTTTTTCGGCCAAAGATTAGTGTTCTCGGTCAACTGTTTCAGTTCTCAATCGGTCAACTTTCTCTGGTTTTCTGTCCAATTTATTGGTTCTCGGTAAACTATACTGGTTCTCGGTTAAACCTAGTTCTCGGTCAACGGTGAACAGTGAACATTTTTGGGCCTGATCAACTTTATTTGGGCTTTGTGTATTGGACTTTAGAGTTTCTCTAGAATAATATTACCTTTGGACTAATTGAACTAAAATGGAACAATTAACTAACGGTAATGTGTCATCCAATGCCTCACTCCATCAAGAACTGGACTCCATAATGGGGACCACCACTCGTGTGCCCTTTCTGTCTCATGAGGGGTTTAGCGAATGGAAGTTTCGGTTTGAGAAGTATGTTAAGAAGAAAGATGCCAAAATCTGGAGAAGTATTGTTACGGGACCTCAAAGAATTACTTATCAACGTGAGAACACAACTAAAGTTATTATGAAGCCTATTCCTTTGTATAATGATGATGATGATTTTTCTAAAGTTGAGGAGGATGAAAAGACACTCTCAACTTTAACTATGTCACTCTCACATGAGATTGCCCTAGGTTTTAGAGAACTGCAGTCTGCTAAGGAGTTATGGGAGGCATTGATTGAGGTGTATGAGGGAAACGAAGACATGAAGAGAAGTCGCCAAGACCTGTTGCGTCAGAAATTCAATATGTTTAATCATTATCTGGGAGAGTCGTTGGAGACTCAGCTTCAAAGATTCATAGCCCTGATGACTGAGATGAGATCTGCAAGCATCTATCTAACAACTTCTGAAATAAACAACAAGTTGGTGAATTCATTGCCTAAAAGCTGGGATATGAATGTCGTTGTTTTAAAGAAGACTAAAGATCTCAACAGAATGTCTATGTTGAGTCAAACAATTGACCTAAGGGGGAGATTGTTGAGTCAAATATTTGACCAGAATGAAGTATATGGAAGATTGGAATCTTCTCAACCTCCTCAGAATTCGCTATGTATGGATCCGGGCACACCTTAGACATCCGAGCAAGGTTTTACTTAGCCGGGTATGATATTTTATCTATCGGGCAAGGTTTACTTCAAGATGTATTCTTTAGTAGATATCCAAGCAGGGTTTGCAAATTAGTGCATTGCCGGGCAAGGTTCACTTTGTCAAGCAAGTATGTTCTTCAAAGCCAAGTAAAGTTCACTCCCGAGTAAGCTTTTGGGCCAACCAAGCTCATGATGCCATGTGATTGGAAGACCGAGCAAGGTATTCATTAATAATAGTGGTCCGAACATGCTTGATGATTTAAATGAATATCTTTAAGTAATATCGAGCAAGATTCAACTCAAGCAAAGGAACAGTAATCTCGAGTACACTTCGCTAATAAGTTATTTTATAGAAAAGAGTTGAAATGGATCATTGAAGAACAAGGTTGCTCGTAAGAGTTTGTCGGGTAAATTCTGGCAAAGTCAAGAAGATTGAAGTCTACCCGGTGAGTATTTTACTTGGTAAAATACTCTTCAAGCAAAGTCTACCCGGAAACTGATCCCAGGCATACTTCTATGTTACCAAGTCCTGAAGGATGGCAGAGTACACAGCGTACTCGGAAAATGAAGATTTATGAAAAGCCTACCCGGAAGACTTGTTTTACACTTAGTTTATTTTGAATATGTAATTTGAATATGTACGTTGTATTTTGGGTTTCTAGAAGGAATGACGTTTGTCCTAGGTTGGCAGGCCTATAAATAGAATGTTTAGGGCAAGCCGCCAGAGGGGAAGAGACAGATACACACGAGACACGATATTCATGGATAAGGATAGACAGACACGTTTATTGAGAGAGAATATCGTGTGACGGCTGTCCTAGGATTCCTAAAACCCTAAATCGATTATCCACTTTGTATGATGAAAATTATATAGATGGAAATCTTTTGAGTGAATCTTGTTTGTGTTATCTATCATTGAATACTTATTAAGCAACCGTATGTTTGTTATTGATTCCGCCTTTAACAAACGGATATCTTTCTAAATATAGCAACCCGTCATTAACTCTCTTGTCGGCACATTAATCTGTGTGAGTTATGACATGATTAAGTAAGATCCAGTTGAAATCGTGGGCCCTGACAAGTGGTATCAGAGCTTGTTACTGCTATTTTGGAAAGATTGTTGCTGATTGAAGATTTGAAGAAGAATGACGTTAGCAGACCACTGCTCCATTGATTTGTGACGTTAGCAGCCCTGTTTTCATTTTTTCTACATATGAACAAATGTGTATGGAGTTTGAAGGGGTAATGAAGTCCAAATACAGCATGAGTTCTATGGGAGAAATGAACTTCTTTTTAGGACTGCAAGTTCAACAGAAGGCTGAGGGGATTTTCAATCATCAGAACAAATATGTGCAGGACATCTTGAACAAGTTCAACTATCAAGAGTACAAGACTGCTTTAACTCCAATGGACACTAAAGAAAAAATGATTGCAGATGAAAAGGGGGAGCCTATAGATGAACATGAATATAGAGCCAAAATTGGATCTCTGATGTATCTAACTGCAACAAGACCAGATATCATGTTTGCTGTATGTGTGTGTGCAAGATTCCAATCAAGTCCAAAAGTCTCCCACATGAATGCTGTTAAAAGAATATTCAGATATTTGAAGGGAAGACCAGACCTAGGGATTTGGTATCCAAAGAATCAATCTTTTGATCTGATTGCATATACAGACAGTGATTATGATGGCTGTAACATGAGCAGAAAGTCAACCTCAGGATGATGTCAATTTTTAGGTGGAAGGCTAGTGTCATGGCAATGCAAAAAGCAGACTACAGTCTCAGTCTCTACTGCAGAAGCTGAATATGTTGCTGCATCTACCTGCTGTGCACAAGTTCTATGGATTCAAAATCAGATGCTGGACTATGGTTTGAATTTCCTGAACACCCATATTCTTATTGAAAATACTGCTGCATATTTTACTGTTAAGAATCCAGTTCAACATTCCAAAACTAAGTACATTGAAATCAGACATCATTTCATCAGAGACTGCAGTGAAAAAGGTTTGATTTAAATGCAAAGAGTTGATACAAGTGACAATTTGGCTGACCTTTTCACCAAACCACTTGAAAGAACCAGGGTCAACTTTCTTCTGAAAGCCCTGGGAATGATCAACTCAAATGAAATCTGATTAAGGATGTGTGCCTGGTTGCGTGTCTCTCTGTGATAACTGTTTATTTTGTTAGAGATTACACATATTGAATGTTTAGTGAATATGCTTGATTATGTTACTTAAGTATGATATTTGAATATACTACTGAATATGTTTACTGTTATGTGCTTTAACTGTGTATGTATGCAAAATTTGACATGTTTGATCTGATTGATAGGTTTGCATGATTATCAGTTGATGTGAATTTGTGGTGTTAGAATAAGTGCTTGTGTTATGATTTACTTGTGAGAGTAAGCTTATTTGACATCACTGCTTTAATGCTTTACTATGTGTTTTATCTGATCATTTGATGTTGTTAGGATAGGCTTACACATGAATGTTGTTAAATATTTGCTTGTCCTGATAATATTGAGTGTCATTCAGATTTAATTATGTACTGCAACTGTTTATGTCAAAATGTGTTTTATGTCAAAATTAAGTGATTTAATGAAATTTCTAATGAATTTTGCATAAATACTTTATTTTGATCAAAACATGAGCATGTTGTTAATGGTGCTGAGATATGATAAGATTATTCAGTTCAAACTTTGAAAGAAGCTTAAAAGAAGGATTTTTTTAAGAAAAGTCTCAAGTAGTTGTTTTTCCTGAAAACTATGTCATTTGCCCAGTTGGAAGGACATGCACCCGTGTATATTTGGTCCTTAAATCTCTACAGATTCAAAGGATAACCATTGACCTGAAAACTGAATGCATTTGGGGCAATAATAACTTGTTTCTTATTCCTTCACTTAAAACTATGTCAATAGCTCTAACTTTGAAAGGATATATATTCACATGTATGTTTGATCCTATTGACCACTTTTGGTCAAACAGGATTGCCATTAACCAGACAATGAAGAGATATTGGGGTGATTGAATATTAAACTGTGTTTAATGGGAAATGATAGTACATTGACTACTTAGCTGATCATATGGAATTAATAGGCTAAAAAGACCTTAGTATAGTCATTAACATGTATGGTTGCTTTCCCATGATGATGTAAAATCTAAGGTGATATAAACATAATGAATATGCTAATCTTTATGTTGAGATCCATAGTTGTCTTTGCATGTCTCAAGATAAATCTCTCCGAATGATAGGCAGAAAAGTGATTACCCAGTCATACACGAGCCTGTTGTTATTTGGTCAACCAAAAATGAAACATCTTTAAATATGACAAAGAACATGCTTTAAGAGAATTTGAGAAAATATCAAAAACAAGGGGAAGAATGAATAAATCAACCAAAAGTTGATAAGTGTTTTAAATATTTTATCAAACAAGATGGTTACAACAAGAACTACAAAGATGTTGACATAATCTGTCTCATCTTGAATGAAAGGCATGTTATTAACAGTAAGTCCAACGTTCAACCTCTATATATGTTTGAATCTCAAAAAATACAAAAATACAATAAATTCTGTCATACAAAAAAAACAATTTTTGACCAAATACAGGTGGTTGGAGTCAAATTGGGGTGATCTGGGGAAAGCCAAATAAGCTTTGAGAAAAGATATGAGGCATCATAGCACAGTGTTGACCATTAATGCATTATGCTTAAATTGAACCTTAATAATATCACCAAAGAAATGAAATTCATGCTAAGTTTATACCTGCTGTTAACCTATCTATGTTGTCATAATAATGTTAAGAATGAAGTATTGAGAAAGCTACTTTGTCAATATGATCTCATTCTTGAGATCTTTTCAGAAAATGGAAGAAACTATTTTGAAGAGAAATATAACTGAAATTTGATCTCTAAATGCACCATTTGCTTTTAAACTATGATCTGAAATGAAAAATATATTTTGACAAAGTGGTTTAAGTCAAAAAGTGTTCCATTTTGCCTTTAATTGGATGAATATGTAAGTTCGGGTAAGGTTTAATGTTTTATAACCTTTCCGGGCACAAAACAGTTGAATATGTTTGAATATGATATTTCGGGTAAGGTTTGATGATTTATGACCTTTCCGGGTAAGCTTAGCCATTTTTGACTAACTTTATGATTTTCGGGCATGCTTTGAAGTGTTTACACTTTCCGGGTAGAGTACACCGTGTACTCATTTCCCGAGCAAGCTTGAAGTCTTGAGATGATTATGTGTTGTTATAGCTAGCTTTTAACAAGAAATTCTTGTTTCGGGCAAGCTATGCATGTTATATGCTGATTGTGATTCCAAGCAAACTTTATGAACTTAGTCAAGTACATCAAGTAAGCTTTATGATTTGTGTGAATATGTTGTTAGGAAAGGTTTGTTAATCTTTTCGGGCATGCTTAGATATTACTATTTAAGTTTGTCATTTTTCGGGTATAGTTTGGCATGTTGAAATCCCTCGGGTAAGGGCATACCTGATGATTGAATGTGTTTATCCTAGCAAGCTTAGTGCTAACATAGGATTTTCGGGCAAGCTCTTTGAAATTATAGACTATAGCACACTTAAATGTTTATGTGTTTTAATTTTATTCCGAGCATGCTCTGTGATATGTGTGTTTACGATTTCTTTGAAATTACAAGTGTTTTCGGGCAAACTTTGTTTTCTGGGCACACTATATATTTCGGGTACACTTTTGTTCCCTAAATATACTTGGTAATTTCAAAACTTAACTTTCCGAGTACAGTGCTAGAAATCCTTTTCCGGGCACACTTTGTACTATATGAAGGTTATTCGGGTATACTTTGCATTAGAAAGGTGTTCAGGCACACTATTCTCTTGAATGGTTGCTCGGGCACACTATGTTTTCAAGTATGCTTGATTGAATATGTTATTTAGCATGATAAAATTGATTATGATTCTTATTAGGGTTTATGCTAGATAAGTTTTAATTTGAAATTGAGAAATCTATATGGGTGTCTTAATTGATTCCTAGTAAGGATGTTTATTTGATGTTTATACTTGATTATTTGCCTTGTGATTAATTTCTCAAGAAATCTAGTATTTCGGGTAAGCTTTCTTCATTATGTCTTAACTCTAAATTAATTAGCTTGATCGAGCAAGGTTTATAAATAGAAGGATTCGGGCAAACTTTGTATATTCAAAAATGAAAATTTTCCAAGCAAAGTTTGACCGGGTAAGCTTTGTAAGTGGATGTATACCGAGTAGACTTTGAAAAGAATAATTTCGAGTAAGGTTTTACTACCTCAAAAGATAAATATTGTTTTTAATATATCAAGTGGATAACGTTACTGTATGACAGCTAATAATTCACAAAAAGACAAAGAGCATTTAAAACCCACTTTCAAGAGGTATATAAGAGGGAATTAGGCAAAATTTTCAACATTATTTTTCTCTCTCTCTCCTTCCACTGCAAACTGCTTACTTTCAAAGAAACCTAACCGACTAATCGCATTTTACTTCAATCCAAACTCTAACTTGAATTAGCCCTCTAATTCCGACTCGGTAAGCAACATTAATGTGTTTTTTGACCACGATTAGACTATAATGGGATTTGATTATGTATCTGATTACTAATACTCTGTTTATGTGTTTAAGTTATAAATTTGTCGAAGAACAGACTCTTGATGATTTTCTCTCTTTTCTTTCTTCTTCATTTTTATACCTTGAAATTATCTAAAGTACTGAACTTTATGACTAATTTCACTTTGAATATGTTTGTTTATGTGATTCAGATATGGAAGACGATGAACCCAAATATGTCTTCGAACCAAAACATAATATGTGTGCACTTCTGCAAGTGACACCTGACAATGAGCCGATGGCGAGGATGATAACATGGATGGCACGATCAAATGTTACCAAGTCCTGAAGGATGGCAGAGTACACAGCGTACTCGGAAAATGAAGATTTATGAAAAGCCTACCCGGAAGACTTGTTTTACACTTAGTTTATTTTGAATATGTAATTTAATATGTACGTTGTATTTAGGGTTTCTAGAAGGAATGACGATTGTCCTAGGTTGGCAGGCCTATAAATAGAATGTTTAGGGCAAGCCGCCAGAGGGGAAGAGACAGATACACACGAGACACGATATTCATGGATAAGGATAGACAGACACGTTTATTGAGAGAGAATATCGTGTGACGGCTGTCCTAGGATTCCTAAAACCCTAAATCGATTATTCACTTTGTATGATGAAAATTATATAGATGGAAATCTTTTGAGTGAATCTTGTTTGTGTTATCTATCATTGAATACTTATTAAGCAACCGTATGTTTGTAATTGATTCCGCCTTTAACAAACGGATATCTTTCTAAATATAGCAACCCGTCATTAACTCTCTTGTCGGCACATTAATCTGTGTGAGTTATGACATGATTAAGTAAGATCCAGCTGAAATCGTGGGCCCTGACAAGTGGTATCAGAGCTTGTTACTGCTATTTTGGAAAGATTGTTGCTGATTGAAGATTTGAAGAAGAATGACGTAAGCAGACCACTGCTCCATTGATTTGTGACGTCAGCAGCCCTGTTTTCATTTTTTCTTCCTGATCTACAATCTACCGGTGTTTTCTCTTCCTTATTTCAATTAAAGTTCTAATCTTTATATCTTAATCTTGTTCTAATCACATCAGACACATCAGATCTGAGCATTCTGTTTTCAGATCTGATTATTTTGAAACCCTGTTTTTACAAAGAAACTGATTTTTGATTTCTCAAAATGTCTGGATATGAGGAACAAGAGGTGTCTACTAACAAGATACCAAGGTTGTATGGACAGGAAAACTTTACCAAATGGAAAGTACTCTATTAAGCAGCCGTTTTCTACAATGATGTTGATATGTGGAATTCCATCAAGAATGGTCCACAAGCTACTGTTGAAGAAGGTGCGAATCCGCAAGCAACTGCTGCTGTGAGAGAAAGGATGAGAAAGGTCGATGGAAAGGCTTTAGCTATGTTGAAGCTAGGTCTGCCTTGGGAAATACTTACCAAAGTTGCACATCATCCCAATGCCAAGGCAATGTATGATGAAATTCTTGAGATGTTTGAAGGAAATTTTGAACTCAAGAACATCAAGAAGCAGAGATTGAAGCAGCAACTAGAAAGATTCAAGTATAAAAAAGGAGAAAGGTTGAAATCAATTCTGGAAAGGTTTCTGGGAATTGTGAATGAGCTCAGAACCACAGATTATGTCATGACTGATTTTGATCTCAACACCAAGCTGCTAAACACTATGCCAAAGGAATGGTATACTGCCTGCAAGTTCATCCTCATAAAGCACAACTTCAATGAGCTAAAGGTAGATGATGTGGTATGTTTTCTTCATGCTGCAGAGATAGAAATGATAGAAAATGAAATGATAAGGGAGGAAAGACCCTGCTTCAATGTTTCAAATGCGTTGATTGCACCTATGGGTAATCTGACTACCAAGAATCAGCAATAGATTCCTATCATTGAAGAATCTGTTGAGCATAATGCTGACAATACAAAGGCATTTATTGGTGGTAGCACAAGTAATCAAGGAAACCAGCAAAGATTCAATGTGCAACTGATTGATGACACTGATTCTGCCTCTATGCCAAGTAAAAATGTTCCTCATACTGGTACAGGACATGGTCAAAGCAATGATACACAGGCTTTGCTGTCTATGTTTACTGAGTCATATAATGCATTTGTTGCAAAGAATTTGATTCACACAAGTGTAGTGCAAGATGATCTAGAGCAGATAGATGCTGATGATTTGGAGGACATGGATTTGAAGTGGCAAGCTGCAATGTTAGCTTTGAGAAGTAAGAGGTTGTATAATAGAACTGGTAGATCTCTAGTTTCTGGTCCAAATGAAAGAATTGGATTTGACAAGTTAAAGGCAATCTGCTATAATTGCCAACAGCCAAGACATTTTGCTAGAGAATGCAACTTGCCAAGGAACTATCAGATGAATCAATTCCCGAATCAACAGCCAAGAGGTCAGCAACAATACCAGCAAAATCAGCAAAGAAACAACAACCAAAACTTCAATAACAACTTTAATCCCAACAAAAACTATAATCCCAACTTCAAAAACTTTCAGCCTCATATGAATAATCTGAATCAAAGTATGCATCAGAATCAAAGTTTTCAAATGAACAACAATCAAAACCTTCAAGCTGCTCAAAATGTTCCAAACAACACTGTTCCAGCCAACCAAAATCAACCAAGAAATCAAGGAAATGTGGCAGTGACTACACAACATGAAGGAAATTTTGATTGGAGTAATCATGAAGAAGACATTGCAGATGATATCAAGAGAGCAAATGTGGCATTCATGGCTATAATTGAGAAAGAAACTGGATCATCATCTCAGGTACACTCTGCTCCTACTGTTGATTTGAATGAACTTATCAATGAATTGAAAACAATAGTAGGCAAGCTGGAAAGTGAGTGTTTTAAGAAATAAAGTATCATCAATACATATGAGGCAAGTGAACTAGTGAGTGAAGAAAGAATGAAAAGTTTAGAGGAAGACTGTGTAAACAGTTACAGAGCTCAGAAAAGATTCACCACTGAAATTGATGGGTTGAAGAAAATGATTATAGAAGAAAAGTTGTTAAACACAAAACTGCAAGTTGACAATGAATTCTTGAAGAACTTGGTCTCCACTGGAAACATCTGTGGAATTCTGAACCAAGTTAAGGAAGAAGACAAATACAAAGCAGTACCTCCACCATTCAACAAAAACTTTATGCCAAAAGTTGATAAAGAGAAAAGAAATGCATATCTACAACAATTCAAAGATGTCTTTCAAGACAAAGAAGAACTTGTAGATTTGTACAAGTATGTTGAAGTCAGTGAAGAAGGAGAGTTTGTTGTGAAGAAAGAACTGAAAGAAGAAAAGTCAATTGGTGTTCAAGTCTCTGAAGATGATCTTGAATCAATTGATTTGAATCAAGATGACTTGAGTGATTTGAGTGATCAAATTACTGAAGAGGAACTTAAAGCTGCTGAAAGAGGAAGAAGTTACAACACGCCAGAATCAATTGATAAACTTCCAAAGTACCCACCAATCACACCAAAAATGAAGAAACAGAATGAAAGAATGAAAAGAGAACATGTGTCTTTTGACTTATATGAAAGAAAGAAGGTGAATTACAATGTTGTAAGGCCTCCTAGCAAGGATGTATTGGATAAGATAAAGCAAAACAGCAAGAAAATGATAAAAGAAGATATGAATGTTAAAAATTTTATTCCAGTTTACCCTATTTTCTCAAGCATTGAAGATTTTGACATTGGTGAAGTAGAAACAATGGAAGAATATGAAAAGAGGAAATTGAGACAAAGGGGAAACATTAACGAAGAATCCTTGAGTACAAGAGAAATTGTTTTTGTGAAAGGGAAAGTGGAAAGAAGTGACATAAGAATAGCAGAGTTTGTTCCCTTCTCAATTGACTTTGACAGTTTAAAGTCTAAAAGGACAATTGGAGTTGATCCACCAAGACCAAGTGAAAGGTTCAAGAAGCCAAAAGAACATGAAATATTCAAAGGAAAGGTTGGGTGCAAGAAATGTGATGAATATGGTCATCACACAGACTCATGTAATGAAAGATTGAAATTCCAACCTTTCCATGTACCAGATGGAACAAAGTATGGCCAAGACATTGTTTTATACAAATAGAAGTATGATATATATCTGAGAAAAGGAAAGGTGTGTGGAAATGAAACTTTGAACAGAGAAGAAAAGAAATTTGCAAAAGAGACAAGGAGTGAAAAGAAAACTGATGTTAAAACAAAGAAACAAATGACTAAATCAGTAAGAAGAAGTATGTCTTCTAAGAAAACTGAGAAATTGGTGAAGAAGAATTATCAGACTGTGGAAATCAGACAAGACAGTCAATCAGTCAAATCTGATGGCTCTCAAAGATCATCAAACAGTGAGATAACAAGAAGAAAAGATGCACATTCTAGAAAGAAACCAACATAACTCACTGGTGATGAGAAGTTTCTACTAAAGCATGGATATGAACCACATGGTTTCCTTTGGAAACCTAAGACTGAGAGTAAGGTTGAGCAAGTTGCTGATGTGAGAGACTACTCTGAGAAGAAGGACTATGAGAATGCCACGGACTCAGCTGAATACCAGTGTCCAACCTCACTTGTTAAAACTCCAAGAGAGTGTGGTTATGAAACTGATAATTCAGACAACTTAGAATTGACTCATGAAGATCCTGAACCAACAGCACTCACTTCCCAAGCTGTGTCTGAAACTGAATCTGATGAGCTGCAAGTTGATAAGGCTTGCACTTCATCACTCAACTAATCAAACTTTCTTTGTATGTGCAGGAACAGTCCACTCCTCTAAATGACATATGGTATATGGATAGTGGCTGTTCTAGGCACATGACTTGTGACAAGAGATATCTTGTAAATTATGAAGAAAAGTATGAAGGTCCAGTAGCTTTTGGGAGTGATGAGAATGGTGGAAAGATTGTTGGAAAATGAATCTTAACAAATGGGAAAGTCTCATTTGATAATGTATTTCATGTTGAAGGTCTTCAGTACAATCTGCTGAGTATATCACAAATGTGTGATAAGGATTACAAAGTATGTTTTGATGATTCACACTGTTTCATTTTAAAACCTGAGTTTGTAATTCCACCTGAAATGATTATGATGATGGCACCAAGAAATGGTAACTTGTATGAATTGAATATGAAAGAAGCTATTTCAAGAGGAGGTGCATGTTTTGTTTCCAAAGCCACTGAAAATGAGTCAAAATTGTGGCATAGGAAACTGTGTCATGTGAACTTGAAGAACATGAATAGACTTGTCAAAGGTGAGCATGTTATAGGCTTACCTACAAGAGAATTCAAGTTGGAAGATCATTGTGATTCATGTCAAAAGGGAAAACAACACAAATATACTCATAAGTCAAAACTCATCAATTCAATTGATCAAGTACTTGAATTACTTCACATAGATCTCTTTGGTCCTGTGAGTGTACCAAGTATTGGGAAGAAAAGATATTGTCTGGTGATCATTGATGACTATTCAAGATACACTTGGGTTTATTTCCTAAGTACCAAGGATGAGACTGCAGAGTTGATTAAAGGTTTTGTAACAATGATTGAGAACAAGTTGAATAAGACATTCAAGGTGATGAGAAGCGACAATGGCACTGAGTTCAAGAATGGATTTATGCAAGAATTCTGTGAAGCAAAAGGAATACAACAACAATTTTCAGCTCCTAGAACTCCTGAGCAAAATGGTGTAGCAGAAAGAAGAAACAGAACTTTAATTGAAGCTGCAAGAACCATGTTAGCAGATGCTAATCTGCCTGTCACTTTTTAGGCTGAAGCCATAAATACAGCCTGCTATGTTCAGAACAGGGTACTTGTGAACATAAGGCATAACAAAACTCCTTATGAAATATTTCACAACAGAAAGCCTTACATCAAGTTTTTCAAGCCCTTTGGATGCAAATGTTTTCTTTTGAATACAAGGGACTATTTGAACAAGTTTCAAACAAAATCCCTGGATTGCTTCTTTGTTGGATATTCTACACACTCAAAAGCCTACAGAGTTTATGTGAAATATGCAATTGGAACCAAATGGGTTTTTAGAAACCAAAGGGATGAAAGGGGTTTGGTGATTAAGAATAAGACTTGTAGCACTGGGATGTCTTCAAGAAGAAGGAATAGACTTTGAGGAAGTCTTTGCACCTGTTGCAAGACTTGAAGCTATCAGGATTTTTCTTGCATATGCTGCCTCAAAGAACATTAGAGTGTTCCAGCTTGATGTTAAGTCTGCATTTCTAAATGGAAAGATTGTTGAAGAGGTGTATGTTGCTCAACCTCCAGGTTTTGAGGATATAATGTATCCAAACAGGGTGTATAAGTTAAACAAAGCCCTTTATGGATTGCATCAGGCTCCTAGAGCATGGTATGATAAGCTGTCAAATCATCTTCTTGAAAATGGTTTCAAAAGAGGAGCCATTGACAAGACACTCTTCTACAAAAGAAACAGACTTGCTTCTGTTACAAGTGTATGTGGATGACATCATCTTTGGTTCTACAAATGAACAAATGTGTATGGAGTTTGAAGGGGTAATGAAGTCCAAATACAGCATGAGTTCTATGGGAGAAATGAACTTCTTTTTAGGACTGCAAGTTCAACAGAAGGCTGAGGAGATTTTCATTCATCAAAACAAATATGTGCAGGACATCTTGAACAAGTTCAACTATCAAGAGTACAAGACTGCTTCAACTCCAATGGACACCAAAGAAAAAATGATTGCAGATGAAAAGGGGGAGCCTATAGATGAACATGAATATAGAGCCAAAATTGGATCTCTGATGTATCTAACTGCAACAAGACCAGATATCATGTTTGCTGTATGTGTGTGTGCAAGATTCCAATCAAGTCCAAAAGTCTCCCACATGAATGCTGTTAAAAGAATATTCAGATATTTGAAGGGAAGACCAGACCTAGGGATTTGGTATCCAAAGAATCAATCTTTTGATCTGATTGCATATACAGACAGTGATTATGATGGCTGTAACATGAGCAGAAAGTCAACCTCAGGATGATGTCAATTTTTGGGTGGAAGGCTAGTGTCATGGCAATGCAAAAAGCAGACTACAGTCTCAGTCTCTACTGCAGAAGCTGAATATGTTGCTGCATCTACCTGCTGTGCACAAGTTCTATGGATTCAAAATCAGATGCTGGACTATGGTTTGAATTTCCTGAACACCCATATTCTTATTGAAAATACTGCTGCATATTTTACTGTTAAGAATCCAGTTCAACATTCCAAAACTAAGCACGTTGAAATCAGACATCATTTCATCAGAGACTGCAGTGAAAAAGGATTGATTGAAATGCAAAGAGTTGATACAAGTGACAATTTGGCTGACCTTTTCACCAAACCACTTGAAAGAACCAGGTTCAACTTTCTTCTGAAAGCCCTGGGAATGATCAACTCTAATGAAATCTGATTAAGGATGTGTGCCTGGTGTGTGTCTCTCTGTGATAACTGATTATTTTGTTAGAGATTACACATATTGAATGTTTAGTGAATATGCTTGATTATGTTACTTAAGTATGATATTTGAATATACTACTGAATATGTTAACTGTTATGTGCTTTAACTGTGTATGTATGCAAAATTTGACATGTTTGATCTGATTGATAGGTTTGCATGATTATCAGTTGATGTGAATTTGTGATGTTAGAATAAGTGTTTGTGTTATGATTTACTTGTGAGAGTAAGCTTATTTGACATCACTGCTTTAATGCTTCACTATGTGTTTTATCTGATCATTTGATGTTGTTAGGATAGGCTTACACATGAATGTTGTTAAATGTTTGCTTGTCCTGATAATATTGAGTGTCATTCAGATTTAATTATGTACTGCAACTGTTTATGTCAAAATGTGTTTTATGTCAAAATTAAGTGATTTAATGAAATTTCTAATGAATTTTGCATAAATACTTTATTTTGATCAAAACATGAGCATGTTGTTAATGGTGCTGAGATATGATAAGATTATTCAGTTCAAACTTTGAAAGAAGCTTAAAAGAAGGATTTTTTTATGAAAAGTCTCAAGTAGTTGTTTTTCCTGAAAACTATGTCATTTGCCCAGTTGGAAGGACATGCACCCGTGTATATTTGGTCCTTAATTCTCTACAGATTCAAAGGATAACCATTGACCTGAAAACTGAATGCATTTGGGGCAATAATAACTTGTTTCTTATTCCTTCACTTAAAACTATGTCAATAGCTCTAACTTTTAAAGGACATATATTCACATGTATGTTTGATCCTATTGACCACTTTTTGTCAAACGGGATAGCCATTAACCAGACAATGAAGAGATATTGGGGTGATTGAATATTAAACTGTGTTTAATGGGAAATGATAGTACATTGACTACTTTGCTGATCATATGGAATTAATAGGCTAAAAAGACCTTAGTATAGTCATTAACATGTATGGTTGCTTTCCCATGATGATGTAAAATCTAAGGTGATATAAACATAATGAATATGCTAATCTTTATGTTGAGATCCATAGTTGTCTTTGCATGTCTCAAGATAAATCTCTCCGAATGATAGGCAGAAAAGTGATTACCCAGTCATACACGAGCCTGTTGTTATTTGGTCAACCAAAAATGAAACATCTTTAAATATGACAAAGAACATGCTTTAAGAAAATTTGAGAAAATATCAAAAACAAGGGGAAGAATGAATAAATCAACCAAAAGTTGATAAGTGTTTTAAATATTTTATCAAACAAGAGGGTTACAACAAGAACTACAAAGATGTTGACATAATCTGTCTCATCTTGAATGAAAGGCATGTTATTAACAGTAAGTCCAACGTTCAACCTCTATATATGTTTGAATCTCAAAAAATACAAAAATACAATAAATTCTGTCATACAAAAAAAACAATTTTTGACCAAATACAGGAGGTTGGAGTCAAATTGGGGTGATCTGGGGAAAGCCAAATAAGCTTTGAGAAAAGATATGAGGCATCATAGCACAGTGTTGACCATTAATGCATTATGCTTAAATTGAACCTTAATAATATCACCAAAGAAATGAAATTCATGCTAAGTTTATACCTGCTGTTAACCTATCTATGTTGTCATAATAATGTTGAGAATGAAGTATTGAGAAAGCTACTTTGTCAATATGATCTCATTCTTGAGATCTTTTCAGAAAATGGAAGAAACTATTTTGAAGAGAAATATAACTGAAATTTGATCTCTAAATGCACCATTTGCTCTTAAACTATGATCTGAAATGAAAAATATATTTTGACAAAGTGGTTTAAGTCAAAAAGTGTTGCATTTTGCCTTTAATTGGATGAATATGTAAGTTCGGGTAAGGTTTAAGGTTTTATAACCTTTCCGGGCACAAAACAGTTGAATATGTTTGAATATGATATTTCGGGTAAGGTTTGATGATTTATGACCTTTCCGGGTAAGCTTAGCCATTTTTGACTAACTTTATGATTTTCGGGCATGCTTTGAAGTGTTTACACTTTCCGGGTAGAGTACACCGTGTACTCATATCCCGAGCAAGCTTGAAGTCTTGAGATGATTATGTGTTGTTATAGCTAGCTTTTAACAAGAAATTCTTGTTTCGGGCAAGCTATGCATGTTATATGCTGATTGTGATTCCAAGCAAACTTTATGAACTTAGTCAAGTACATCAAGTAAGCTTTGTGATTTGTGTGAATATGTTGTTAGGAAAGGTTTGTTAATCTTTTCGGGCATGCTTAGATATTACTATTTAAGTTTGTCATTTTTCGGGTATGGTTTGGCATGTTGAAATCCCTCGGGTAAGGGCATACCTGATGATTGAATGTGTTTATCCTAGCAAGCTTAGTGCTAACATAGGATTTTCGGGCAAGCTCTTTGAAATTATAGACTATAGCACACTTAAATGTTTATGTGTTTTAATTTCATTCCGAGCATGCTCTGTGATATGTGTGTTTATGATTTCTTTGAAATTACAAGTGTTTTCGGGCAAACTTTGTTTTCTGGGCACACTATATATTTCGGGTACACTTTTGTTCCCTAAATATACTTGGTAATTTCAAAACTTAACTTTCCGAGTACAGTGCTAGAAATCCTTTTCCGGGCACACTTTGTACTATATGAAGGTTATTCGGGTATACTTTACATTAGAAAGGTGTTCAGGCACACTATTCTCTTGAATGGTTGCTCGGGCACACTATGTTTTCAAGTATGCTTGATTGAATATGTTATTTAGCATGATAAAATTGATTATGATTCTAATTAGGGCTTATGCTAGATAAGTTTTAATTTGAAATTGAGAAATCTATATGGGTGTCTTGATTGATTCCTAGTAAGGATGTTTATTTGATGTTTATACTTGATTATTTGCCTTGTGATTAATTTCTCAAGAAATCTAGTATTTCGGGTAAGCTTTCTTCATTATGTCTTAACTCTAAATTAATTAGCTTGATCGAGCAAGGTTTATAAATAGAAGGATTCGGGCAAACTTTGTATATTCAAAAATGAAAATTTTCCAAGCAAAGTTTGACCGGGTAAGCTTTGTAAGTGGATGTATACCGAGTAGACTTTGAAAAGAATAATTTCGAGTAAGGTTTTACTACCTCAAAAGATAAATATTGTTTTTAATATATCAAGTGGATAATGTTACTGTATGACAGCTAATAATTCACAAAAAGACAAAGAGCATTTAAAACCCACTTTCAAGAGGTATATAAGAGGGAATTAGGCAAAATTTTCACATTATTTTTCCCTCTCTCTCCTTCCACTGCAAACTGCTTACTTTCAAAGAAACCTAACCGACTAATCGCATTTTACTTCAATCCAAACTCTAACTTGAATTAGCCCTCTAATTCTGACTCGGTAAGCAACATTAATGTGTTTTTCGACCACGATTAGACTATAATGGGATTTGATTATGTATCTGATTACTAATACTTTGTTTATGTGTTTAAGTTATAAATTTGTCGAAGAACAGACTCTTGATGATTTTCTCTCTTTTCTTTCTTCTTAATTTTTATACCTTAAAATTATCTAAAGTACTGAACTTTATGACTAATTTCACTTTGAATATGTTTGTTTATGTGATTCAGATATGGAAGAAGATGAACCCAAATATGTCTTCGAACCAAAACATAATATGTGTGCACTTCTGCAAGTGACACCTGACAATGAGCCGATGGCGAGGATGATAACATGGATGGCACGATCAAATGTCAGTTTTGCGTTAACCGAAAGCCTTGTCATATACAGAAATCATTCTTTAGATTTCTAGAGATCTGTTAAACTGGTTGAGGACATAAATGGTAAACAAATTGAAGCAACTGTTGGCAGACAAGAAATCCACATTACAGAGGGGTTGATAAGAAAATGTCTACGGTTGAATGATGGTGATCATAATTCTATAAACTTCAGCACACCTCACTTGATGAAGATATTTGAAGAAATAATGGGGTATCAAGGAACTATACATGACAGACAGTTTCAGAAGGGTATGTCCCCTATGTTGTACAGGTTTCTTATTCACCATGTGATCCATGGATTTGCTCCAAGAAAGGGATTATGGACATTGATGAGTCATGACTTGGCAAATGCCATTGTTGGGATTATATATGATCTACCCTTCAATTTTTCAAAGATGATATTTGAAGGACTAGTAGGAAACTTGAAGAAGGATGAAAAGAAAAGATTTTTACAATATCCAAGGTTCTTACAGATAATCTTCAATAGTGAACTTCAAGATCTACCCACTGTTGGAACTACACACACACTGCAAAACCCTGATACATACACAAGAATCAAGAATCCAGGTGTTTCAAATATGTACAACTCAAATGTCCCATTTGAGATATTACCATGGTTGTTGGACCATGATCTGAATGTGATGCTTGTGCCTGAGTTAAGCTCAGAGGAGGAAGGTGAAGATGACACTGAGAGTAATGATGATAGAGACTCTGATGATGGAGATGATGATGTTGATGGAGTTGAAGGAGGAGATGGAGTAGCTGTAGAAGTTGTTGCACCTGAACAGAGGAGCAATTTGAGCAAATTGAACAACCTATTCCAACACCACCACAAACACCACCAACAACAAGCCCAACTCATACTGATCCAATCATTTCAAGCCCACCTAACACACAATCACCACCACAATCAACTGTCCAACCTCAAACCATAACTCAAGAACCACCTGAATACAGACCAATCCTTTTCCACCTACAACCTCACCCATTGACACAGACTTTTTCCAAAGAAACCTGGAGCTGTTGGAAGAAGTTGCTGAATTGAGAAGAAGAAATGAGGAGGTGACAAATGAAAATGTGATGCTGTTTGAGAAGTTGATACAAGCTAAATTGAGAATTCAAACCCTGGAGCATGAGGTTGAGAAGACCTCAGCTGCCCCAAAACAGGGGGAGAATGATAATGTACCAACTGTCTCTGATATGAATCTTGCTGAGACTGTAACATTTGTGGATACTGCAGACAGTCTAAAGTTGATCTTGAATATGTATGATGATGATGAAGAGGAAAGTAGTGAGGAGAGGAGAATATTGGATGATGAAGAATATGAAGGTGATAAGTCAAATATTGGTGTACAAGATTATGATTACATTAATGAAAGAAGGGTTGAAGAAAATGTTGAGGTGGTGAATGAAATTGAAAAGATAAATATTGAAGAAAATGTAGCTATCAATGATGTGGCTACTGATATGTTAACTGACATAGCCACTGACGTCTTAACTGATGTACAGACAGAAGAAGAGACTGAAGTAGTGAATGAAGGAGATACTGCTACTGAGGAGCTAATACTCACTGAACCTAAAGCTGAACAACCCGAATGCTCCAAGAATGTAGAGTATGATGAAGAAATGGATGAACTTGAAAGAGACATTGATAATTTCCCTCAAGAGGATGAAGAAGATGTAAGGAGGAGGATTGAGACAGGCAAGGCAAAAGTTAATGTAGAAGAGCCTGCTAAGGCATATCCTGAAAAAGATGTAGCTTTTAGAGATGATGATATTGCCAATGCTGAAGCCCTAAGAGAACAAGAAAATAACTTGAGAGAAACAAGAGATAGGGAGATATTGGCCCAATCCATGACTCCTGAAGAGATTGCAGAATAGGAGGTCTTGATCAACCAAGCTAAGCTTGCAAAAGAAATAAGTGATGATGTGGCTGATCAAGAAGCAATATAGACCTTGATTATGATGAATAGAGCTGAGGAAGTTGACAATTCCCTAGCTATGGTGGTCAGTAAGTTTCAATCTCAAAGTCAACAACCAGAAACTACTGAACCTGCCAACTTGAATACAAGTCTGATTATTGAAGAAGAAATTGGTGAGTCCATTGCTTCAATGGTTGCCAAGAAATGGACTGAGCAAGTAAAATAAGATCTGAAGAAGAATCCTACTGACAGCTGGTCAGAAAGGGTGAATGTTCCTGAGCCTCATGAAACACTTAACCAGAAAAGAGAAAGACTTTCTAAACTTCATGAAGAATTTGCTGAAAAAGTCAATAGGTTTGCCAAGACCTACATGAGGAGAAAGAGGACATATGAGCAGCCTGAGCATGAAAAAGCTGCTAAGAGGGGCAAGCGGGATTAAGCTAGTCCTATAAGGGCTGTCCCACTACAAACCTTGCAACCAGGTGAAAGATTTCAAAGTGTCCCTGATGCGCCAAACAGAAGTGAACCAGATCATCCATCTTCTGATGAACCACAGATTGATGCAATGAATGATCTATCTGAAGGAGAGGATGAATCTGAGGATTCTGATGATGATGATGATGATGACCCTGAGAATGATCAAGGGAAAGTTGGTGCAGCTACTTATGTTATGTCCCCACAAGTTGAATTGACTGATGAACATAGGGCAAACATTGAGCTGAGTGTTCTGGAAGCTAAAAAGAAAAATCCATTGGTTGTAAAGCTGAGAAAGCATGGGATAAGTTTTGAATCTTTGACTGATCTTGATGATGATCAGTTGCAAAGAAGACTTGATAAAGAAAGTGATGCCTTGAAGAGAAAGATGGAGGAAAAGAATAGAGATGCCTAGAAATACAGAGATTATCTCAGAAGGCATGACTATTCAGAAAAAGATCTATCTCACTTAACCTTTGACAAACTCCAAGATCTTTACAACAGTGAAAGGGAAAAGGTGATTGAAAAATGTGTAAAACAGAATGAAAAGCTTGAGAAGATTGAGGAGTTGAAGAAAAAGTTTGGAGGCATGTGTGGTTATTTACTACAGAGAGGTATGAAGCCTGAGATTGTTGAACATTTATCCAGAGAATCAGTGTTGGACCAATACAACAAACTGAAAAGAAAAGAAAAATAGAAAAGGGTCCAAGCTGAGAGCTCTACCAAACAAGCTGAAGCAACTTATGAACCCCAAGCTAAAAGAAGAAGAATTTAAACTCTGAGGGAGAAGGAAAAAGAACAAGACAGATCAGCTGAAACCTCTGCTCCTCCAGATGCGAAACCTGAACCTGATGATGAACCATTTGTTCCATGGGAAATGAAGAAATGATAAATATACTGAGGAACATAATGATCAACCAAAGGGGAATGAGTGAAGCAGACTTCAATGTCTTGGAAAAGGAGGATTTGAAATACCTCTTTTATATTAAAAAGAATGAATGGGAAAAAGCCCTAAGGGAAGGAGAGAACCCTAGATACTATGCTGATGATAGGTTTGTACCTGCTGGATTGGCAAGAACCCCTGGCATGGATAAAATGTTAAAAGAACTTAAAGCAGCAGGACACAATGTTGTTGAACTTGCCAATCTACCAACAGAGATGGTTGAGGATGTATACATTAATGTCTTTAACTTGAGGCCTAGTAAACCAAAGAAGTCCATTCCCTTCAGGCCTCCTATTTCAAGAAGATTTCCAATAGGAGGAAGAGATCAAGGAGGAAGAGGTGAATCAAGCAGCTCAGCATAACAAAGAACAAAACCATAATCTAATGTGGATCTACCAAGAGAACTGTACTTTGATTCTATTATTGGTGCATTAAAGGTGATTATGGAGAGTAGACAATTGAGAGAAATTGTTGTGAGAAGTGACTTCCATGAATTCAATGAAGAACAATTGCGAAGGATGGCCACTCTCAAATTGTATGATTACAGAAATAGAAGCAGATTGGCAGGTAGACAGATGAATGATCTGTCGAAAAATTTGTTGGAAGAAGCTAACAAAGGGTTCTAGTTCCTAAAAGAAAAGAGAAATTGAAGAACAGCCCAAACTCACAAGTCAAGAAGGACTGCAAAGCTAAAAAGAATGGACATAGCTGAGAGAGACTTTCAGATGACTTTCAGAGATGAGAATCCATTGTCCAACATGAATACTTGTATAAGTATAGGAAGAAGAATGAGACGCCCCAACTACACAGTACAAAAGAATGGCATTATAACTGAAATTGAATACAAGGAAGATGATGATCATTTTGTACTGAGAAACTCTGATGGAAAAATACTGGGGATCATTAAGATAGATGAAGACTTGACATGCCTGCACAATGAAGAATTGATGGATATAAGGGATTTGGCTATACCAGAAAGTCACACTCACTACCAAGCCCTTAATATCTTCAAAATGAAAGCTGCTTCAGAGATAATCAATCGAAGACAAGCCATTCATAATGCAAGAAAGAGACAAGATCAATAGAACAGGCTTTGTTTTGTAATACCTTCGGACAACTTTCTGATTATGTAATTTGCTTATGTTATTTGAATATGTAATTTTGATTTTTGATTTGATGTGTATTTTTGCTAAGTGTAAGTAACCATAGAAATGTTTTGGGTCAGCTGAGGTGTTCCAATCTATGGGGAGATTGTTGAGTCAAACAATTGACCTAAGGGGGAGATTGTTGAGTCAAAGATTTGACCAGAATGAAGTATATTGAAGATTGGAATCTTCTCAACCTCCTCAGAATTCGCTAAGTATGGATCCGGGCACACCTTAGACATCCGGGCAAGGTTTTACTTAGCCGGGTATGATATTTTGTCTATCGGGCAAGGTTTACTTCAAGAAGTCTTCTTTAGTGGATATCCGAGCAGGGTTTGCAAATTAGTGCATTGCCGGGCATGGTTCACTAGTTTATGTAAATCCGGGCAAGGTTCACTTTGTCAAGCAAGTCTGTTCTTCAAAGCCAAGTAAAGTTCACTCCCGAGTAAGCTTTTGGGCAAACCAAGCTCATGAAGCCAAGTGATTGGAAGACCGAGCAAGGTATTCATTAATAATAGTGGTCCGAACATGATTGATGATTGAAATGAATATCTTTAAGTAATATCGAGCAAGATTCAACTCAAGCAAAGGAAGAGTACTCTCGAGTACACTTCGCTAATAAGTTATTTTATAGCAAAGAGTTGAAATGGATCATTGAAGAACAAGGTTGCTCGTAAGAGTTTGTAGGGCAAAGTCTGGCAAAGTCAAGAAGATTGAAGTCTACCCGGTGAGTATTTTACTTGGTAGAATACTCTTCAAGCAAAGTCTACCCGAAAACTGATCCCAGGCATACTTCTATGTTACCAAGTCCTGAAGGATGGCAGAGTACATACCGTACTCGGAAAATGAAGATTTATGAAAAGCCTACCCGGAAGACTTGTTTTACACTTAGTTTATTTTGAATATGTAATTTGAAGGAATGACAGCTGTCTTAGGTTGGCAGGCCTATAAATAGAATGTTTAGGGCAAGCCGCCAGAGGGGAAGAGACAGATACACACGAGACACGATATTCACGGATAAGGATAGACAGACACATTTATTGAGAGAGAATATCGTGTGACGGCTGTCCTAGGATTCCTAAAACCCTAAATCGATTATCCACTTTGTATGATGAAAATTATATAGATGGAAATCTTTTGAGTGAATCTTGTTTGTGTTATCTATCATTGAATACTTATTAAGCAACCGTATGTTTGTTATTGATTCCGCCTTTAACAAACGGATATCTTTCTAAATATAGCAACCCGTCATTAACTCTCTTGTCGGCACATTAATCTGTGTGAGTTATGACATGATTAAGTAAGATCCAGCTGAAATCGTGGGGCCTGACAATCTATCTCTGAGATGATGGTACTCTCAAGGCATGTGACATGGATGACAAGAAACGTGCAATAAATCATGCAAACTCTTACAGTGCAGCTGGGTACAACGTTGCTTCCAACAACGCCCTTATCTCACAAGACAGTTTCTCAATGTTCAAGACCACTCAGCAACTTCCACCTCAAGGAAATTTCCAAATGTTTAAATCCACTCGGGGCCAATCATCTTCCACTCCACCCCAACCAGCTCCATTACTCTTCACTAAGTCTGCTCAATCTCCAGCTGATAATGGTAAACCTTCATCATCTAGCGTTGCTTCTTGTCAGAACTCCAGTCAGGTTCCCACCATTCCGAAAGAAACTCAACAGAACACAGCTCTAATGGCGGGATTCATGAATTGCTATAATACATTCCTAGCTGGAGATTTGGTTCAACATGTAGTTGTTGCTAAGCTCGATATGATCCATCTTGATGATGTTGAAGAAATGGATATCTCTTGGCAAGTCGCCATGGCAGTATTGCGGGCTAAGAAATTCACCAAGAGGACGGGGAGAAATAGTTGGAATATGCCAAATAATCAGAAGGTGGGTTTCAACAATGACACTCTGAGATGCTACAACTGTCATGAGCCAGGTCACTTTTCTTGTGAATGCATCAACCCAGCAAAGGAGGGAAAAACGGAAAGGGCACTGGTTCTGGTGGGAAATGGTAGAGGAGAAGTTAGGGCTAGTTCGGAAATGGTGAGAAGGGTTTAGTTGCTCAACAATTCTCTTGGGCTGATCGGATGGCTGCTCTCAACATCAACAATCAGACCACCAACTTTGCTCATGTTGAGGACACTGAGGAAGAAAATGCTGCTGAGGAGCACGTCAAGTAACTTCAATTTACATTCATGGCCTTCACTCCTCCCGGCTCATCTGAGGTAAGTTTTCAATCATGTTCTCAAGATTGCATTGATAAAATAAATTTATATAAGCTCCACAATGATAACTTGATTAGAGACATGAAATGAGTAAATCTGAAAAATTTAAACTTAAGAAAAATGAAAAATCTTTCCTAGACAAAATAGGAGCACAGAAAAAGGACATCTCTAAGCTTAAGTCTGATTTCAGTATAAAAAGTTGTCACCACCTAGATGCCAAAAAGGAAATCGCTGAACTAACTACTAAACAGGAAGCCTCCAAGTTAGAAATTCTGGATCTAACTAGTAAATTTGAAAGGGCTAAACTAGATTTCAAAAAATTCGATGGTTACAGTAAAGTAGTCAATTCAATGATTGAAAATCAGTTATGGTGGAAAGAGAATGAGGGTTAGGGTATAGGATACAGTCAGATACCCCCACCATATAATGATAACTATACAGGTCTTCCTCTACCAAAGAGCAAGAAGAGAAGGTTAAAGATATGAAGTATGGTAAACAAGCTAATAGTGAAAAGAACAATTAAGTAGAAACAATTGTGTCCACTTCAAAAGTGAACGATTCTAATGTGTTTGCCTCATGTGCAGAGAAAGTAATCGTTGAGGAATGGACTGATGAGGATGATGACCCCATTGTTTCAATTAATAAAGACTTTAATTTTGATGTTTCTTCAAAACTACCTGCTATAAAATTCTGTTATTCCGACTGTTTGTGTGGGCTCTGGTTTTAAGAGCAAGGATTCTTGTGTGGTTGATTCTGTTAATACTTTGAATTCTAATAATGATGTTTCTAATAAACTTAAAAAATTCAACAAGTATTCACCGCCTAAGTTTGTCAAGGAGGGATGCTCTAATGACAAACAGGGTGGTGAAAATTATGCTAAGCGATCTGGTCCACACAATCGCTCCAGACAAGGATTTGCCCAAAATGATTTCTATGTAAAATGTCAAACTTGTTTTAATTGTGGCACTCTCGGTCATATTTCCATAAATTGTCGACATCGTCAATATGTTTCCTATTATGGATTATATTAGAGGAATATGCCTTATATGTCTTATAATACATACAGGAAAAACTTAAGGCACTACCCGGCTAATCCCTCTGATGATGATTGGAACAGACACATATCTGGAAGGTTTAGTCCTCATCAGACCAAACCCGACATGTTTCTCAAAAAGAGGGTAGCAAAAATGTTTTGGCTCTCAAAACGAGCATGAATTCGAAAACAAAACGAGTGAGAAGGACAAAATAGTTTGTTTCTAACCCTTAAAAACTGGAGATCAAGTCATCCATTCGTACATATAATACTAAATCTAACAATGGTAGACATAAATGGTTGCCTAAATCTCCGGTGAAAGAAATTTGGAATTTTGTGTTAGACGATCATAAGGACATGTCATGGAAACCTGTGACAACTCTATATGAGTCAGGTTCACCCAGTGTAACTATGGACTGGGTACCAAAGTCTAACAAATCTCGCACACCGTGCAGGAACAGCTATGGAGGAATATCATCAGACCTTGGTCTGTTGATAGTGGCTGTTCCAGGCACATGACAGGAGACATCTCCCAGATACATGACATTCAAATCTTTAAAGGTGGGTATGTGTCCTTTGAGGGAGGAGAAAAAGGGAAGATTACACAAAAGGGTACTGTAAGTAACGGTGTTTTAAAATTTAAAAATGTCAATTTTGTTCCAGAGTTGAGGCACAGTTTGTTGAGCGTGTCACAGATCTATGATAAGGGTCTTTCAACTCACTTTACTAAGCAAGAGTGTCTAATTTTTAAACCTGGTATCATTATACCAGAAGACTAGGTTCTTGTTCGATCACAAAGAAAAGATAATGCTTATGTGATCGACATGAACAAAAGTGTTCCTGATGAAATAACCTGTTTGATTTCAAAAGCATCTGAACATAATGTCATGCTTTGGCATCGGCGTCTTGGTCATGCTAATATGAAAAACTTGAACCACCTTGCTAAAAACGATTTGGTGTGTGGTTTACCCGTTAAAGATTTTATTACAATTGAAAAATGTGTGGCTTGTGCTCTGGGTAAGCATCATCAAAAAACTCATAGGCCAAAATTGATTAATTCCATTTCATCAGTTTTTCAATTGCTTCATATGGATCTTTTCGGTCCAGTTCATGTTCTGAGCCTTTCTCGCAGTTCTTATTGTCTTGTTATTACTGATGACTACTCACGTTTTACTTGGGTGTTTTTCTTGTTAAACAAGAGTGAAACTGCAGAATTACTCAAGAGGTTTATCGTGCTTATGGAAAATCAACTAAAGTTAAAGCTTAAGGGAATTAGGTGTGACAATGGTACAGAATTCAAGAATGCCTCGTTGAATCATTTCTACTCTGAGAGGGGGGTGCTTCGTCAATACAGTTCCGCTCGGACACCGCAGCAGAATGGTGTGGCTAAAAGGAGAAACAGAACTCTTATTGAGGCGGCAAGGACCATGTTGTGTGATTCTAAACTACCATAGTTCTTCCGGGCCAATACAGCTTGTTATGTTTAGAATTGGGTGATAATCAACAAGTCTCAAATGAAAACTCCAATGAGATTGTCTATGGTCATGAGCCTATTGTTGCACATTTCAGAGCATTTGGTTGTCCGTGCACTCTACTGAATCTCGAGTCTACTCCGAAATTCGGGGCCAAAGCTGATGAATGTTACTTTGTCGGTTATGCGGGTCACACCGCATACAGGGTCTACAATAAGTCAACAAGCAGATTCAAGAGTCCTATGATGTTCTTTAGTTGGAAGAAAACGATACTAATGCTCGTGTTGGTCCGGACTGGTTATTCGATTACAATGAACTCTTCAAACCGTTAAATGTGTTTCCGGTCATCAACACAGAATCTTCAGGTGGTGCTAGAATGGATGCTGAGGAAGAAGACCCACATGCAGTATCTCACATCTCTCCCCATCTGGATGATGATGTCACAGAACCACATGATGACAACTCATCCGCGTCCATCAGACAATCGAAAGAAGTTCCAGAAGCTGAATATTCTCAAAATTCCTCTTGAAATACGACAACAGTTGAAGGGGAGAGTCCTATTTGTCAAATCTTTGGGAGCACCTTGTTTCCCAATATCATTACAAATAAATACGTTGCCAGCACTTCATACTCACACAGCACGACAACCACTGGATGGAAGAATCCCCTCACTGAAATTGATGAGAATTTATCAAACTTAACTCCCAATGGAGTTGCTCCCGAACAACCAGTTCCGACAAGAACTCAACGAAATCATCCTATTGATAATGTTATCGATCCTTTAGAAACAGGTGTGTCCACCAGAAGTTAGGCAATACACATAAACAGTTGTTTGTTCTCGTGTTTCATTTCTCATATTGAGCCGAAGTCGGTGGAAATGGCTCTCCAAGAACCCAGTTGGGTAGATTCTATGCATGAAGAGTTGAATTGGTTTGATAAATTAAAGGTATGGAGATTGGTTGAACTGCCAGAGGGAAAGAAAGCACTAGATACGAGATGGGTTTTCCAAAACAAGCAAGATAACATGGGGGTTATTGTCAGGAACAAGGCACGGTTGGTAGTTCGTGGTTTCGTCAGGTTAAAGGGTTAGATTACACTGAAGTCTATGCTCCCGTAGCTAGACTTGAGGCCATCAGGATTTTTCTGGCTTATGCGTCATACATGGGTTTCACAGTATATCAGATGGATGTTAAGACCGCATTTCTGTACGGCGAGGTTAAAGAAGAGATTTATGTGGATCAGCTATCGGGTTTCGTTGACTCCAAGAATCCCAATCACGTCTACAAGTTAGATAAAGCATTGTATGAGCTTCACCAGGCTCCTCGAGCGTGGTATGCTACGCTGACAGCTCATCTTCTGGGTCATGGTTATAAACGAGGGACTATTGATCAAATTATGTTCCATAAAACTGTTGGGAAAGATTTGATCCTAGTTCAGATTTATGTGGATAACATTATCTTTGGATCTACCAGTGCTGAGTTGTGTACAAAAATTGAAGAAGTAATGAAGAAAAGATTGGAAATGAGCTCATTGGAAGAAATGACCACGTTTCTGGGCCCGCAGGTTCGTCAGAGCTCGACGGGAATTTTGCTGCATCAAGGGAAATATGTTGAAAATATGCTTGCAAAATTTGGGTTTCAGGATTCCAAAAGTGCTACTACTCCTATGGCGGAAAGACCACTCCTGACATCTGATCCAGAAGGGAGTCCCGTAGATCAAACGTACTATCAATCGATGATCGGGTCTCTGATGTATCTCACTGCCAGTCGTCTCGACATTATGTTTACAGTCTGTCAATGTGCTCGTTTCTAGGCTAATCCTAAACTCTCTCATTTAATTGCTGTTAAACGTATCTTTAGATATCTGAAGGGACAACCGAAGTTAGGTCTTTGGTATCCCAAAAACTCAGAATTTGATCTTTATGCTTTTGCTGATAGCAATTATGGTGGAGATGACATTGACAAAAAATCCATATCTGCCGGATGCCAGTTCTTAGGAGATCGTCTTATTTCATGGCAGTGTAAGAAACAACAAAAGGTGTCTACTTCGACTGCCGAGGCGAAATATGTTGCTGCGTCAGCCTGCTGCTCACAAGTTATTTGGATGCAACATCAATTGCTGGATTACGGTTTGGAATTTCTTGACACCCCTATCTTCTATGATAATGATGCTGCTATTGCCATTGTTATATATCCAGTACAACATTCAAAAACCAAGCACATAGATATTAAAATTCATTTTATCCGTGACTGTTATGACCGAAAATTGATTCATCTTGAACAAGTTCACACTGACAACAATGTGGCAGACTTATTTACAAAACCGGTCAGAACAGCCAGATTTAATGTGCTTGTGTGTTTTCTTAGAATACTTCGTTTCGAGGATTGAGTCTTTCTGGATATAAATTTGCACATAATTTGTAAGTTTGCTCAAATTTAGTGGGAGAAAATTAAAAATTTTCAAAAAGAGTGTGTGTTTATTATTTAAAAAAAAGGTTTTGATTATGTTTTTCAAGATTCACTCTCGCTTAAAATTATGCCGGTTGCTCAAGTTTGAAGAACATATGCTTGCATATGTTTGGTCCGGTGATCTACTTATAAATTCACAGGATAGCCATTTATCTAAAGACTGAAAGCATCTGGGGCGATTGTGATGTGTTTTTGTGTTTTGAATTCTTTCACTTAAAATTATGTCGGTAATTCCAAGTTGGAGGGACACGTACTCTCACATGTGTTTTGGTCCTGTTAACCACTAGTGGTCATACAAGATAGCCATTTACCTGAAAACTGAAGAGTGACTTGGGTGACTGAGTTCTTAACATGTGTGTCTTCTATAACCTTCTGGGAAGTGATATGATTATTTAGTTAACAGCTTTTTAAAAGCTTCAAAATATTTTCAAATGAAAATTGATCCAACCTTTGGAAAATGATAGAAAAAATTGTTCTTGTGTGCCTAACAGGTGAAGTTATTAAGCTTAAAAACCTCTAGAACAGTCATTGATTTGTAGCTAGCTTTCCATGATGCGTAAAAGTAGAAGTGATATAAACTAAATATGTTGAACTTGCTGTGGAGGGTCATTTTGAAGAAATGTGCATGTCTCCATATACATCTCTCTAAATGATAGGCAGAAAAGCAATTACCCTGTCATACACGAGCCCGTTAGTGTCTTGATAACCAAAAATATTGTGTTGTTCTATTGTAGTGAACAAGATTTGGGACTTACAGAAGCTTGTTGTTTTTATTAAAAAAAAATCTTTTGCACTTTCAAAGTGCTCAGTACGTATATATTATGTGCTGTTGTTTCTCAATAAGCGTTAAGTTCAAAGTGTTATCGCTTCCAATATTTTTGATCAAGCACTAGGGGGTTGGAGTCAAATTGGGATGATCTGGGGAAAGCCACATACGCTTTGAGAAGAGATAGGAGGCATCACAGGTCCATAAGTGATGTCCATTAAAGCTTTATGCCGAACTGAACCTAAGTCATATCACTGATATAATGAAAATCATGCTAAGTTTGTTATACCTGCAATAAACCTGTTTCTTTATGTCATAATAACGCTGAACATGAATCCTTGTGACATCACCTTAAACAATAAGATTCCATGTTCGGAACTTTTCATAAAAGACGACGAATTTTATCAAAAACTGAAATTTGATCCCTAAATCATGCTAAGTTACAAGAAGACTAGTGTCTCATGGTATATTTGTTATTTTTGTACTTAATTTACTTCTTTATTATTTTTAATCTTTTTTTGTCCTTTATGTTTTCATCTCGAAACTACTCTCCACTAAACATGCGTTCAAATTGGGTTCTCTTTGATATGTGTAAACTTCCTTGGGCCTTGTTTTGGCAACTGGTTATTTTACAAATTTGATTTGAGTCAAATATCTGGTTTGGGCCTGTCTTATTGGATTGGGGTCCAATTGGGTTCTCGGCCCGCTTGCCCTTGGGATATAAAAGTTGTTTAACCTCCCATTTGGGTATTATTCTCAAAAATCTTCACTCTCAATTATTCTTGGCTGAAAACCCTAATTTTTCCGCTAACTTAATAGAGGTGTTCTTGGCTTTTGATTGCTCTTTGTTTAATAACAGGTAAAGGATCGACGAATGATATGTTCGATACTTAAGAGTTTGATTAAAATGTGATATGGATGCATTGCTTGGTCTTTGTTTGATGAATTATATAATAATCTTGTATTATGGACATTTGACCTGTTTAAGACCATTGTTGGAGTTTTTAGGATTAGTTGCAGGTGTTTTTCTCTTGATCCATGGTGATTTCAGCCCTTCTGGAGAAGATGACACGAACCACGAAGCAGAACTCAAGGGTCTTTCCTTTCCGGCTTGACCGAAAACCCTTGGTCAAACCAAGAGTTCTCAGTTGACTTTTGTTGACTGAGATCTCTTGTCCCTGACCGAGAACTCCTGTTCTCGATGGGACTTGACAGAGATCATAATCCTCTGACCGAAAACTTAATTATTTGACCGAGAACTCTCTCCTTTGACCATTTGCTCACCTATGTGGACTATAAACTCATTCATGGACCGAAATCCATTATAATATTGTTATTATTTTTCATTTACGGTCCCTCTAATATGATTTTATTTAAATTAGTTCTAAATGGTTATTAAATTAGCAATTGTACCCTCAAGCTTATGATTGTTGGTCAAGTCATGTGAATATTTGCTAACTTGACTCGTTTGTTGCAGTAATGGCTGATCAGGCTCCTTTAAAGTTTGTCGATACTCACAATATTGTTGGATACTTGTTTGATCCTCCTCTAGCACACAAGGAGTTCAAGTCCATGATCTTTGGCCTAAATACTTGCAGGATTTCTCACGCTTTACGAGAAAATCCTATCATTTGCAAGAAGATGATCACGGACTTCTGGAACAATGCTTCGATCAACCAGCGAGGACCTGGTGGAGTTGTGTCTATAGACTCCAAAGTGCAAAAGAAGCCGGTCGTCATCACAGAGGCTATCATACGGGAGGTTCTTTTAGTTGGGGATCAACCTGATTACCCAACGGAATACCCGACTGCTGCTACCTCCGAGGTTCTTACAAGAATGGGATATGAGGAATCCTATCCTCCAGCAATCAAGTAGCTATTCCACCCGTGCTGGAGATTTCTGATACACACATTCTTTACGTGTGTGTCGGGACAAAAGGGAGGTTCCGATGAGATTAGCCACATGCAGATGTCAGCTGTGGTTGCTCTGATCATGGATTGGAATTTTAACTGTTCCAAGTTCGTTCTCGATAAGATGATGAGCAATCTGAAGGGAAAGGAGAAAGAGTTGTTTCTTATGTATCCACGGTTTCTACAGATGATATTTGATTCGCACTACAATGACCTCGTTAGATTTGTTGAGACACGGCCCAATCTTTTACTAAAAAGATTGGGACGAATTTCATTGAAATTCAATTAAGAGAACGAACGTTATATCTTCTTATCCTTGTCCAAAGTATCCGTTGCTTGGAATTTAATCAACAGTAGCCACTTCAGCGAATTCTTTATGGTAAGAGACTATGATCCAACTACTCGATACAATTGCAGGCTGCAACTCGCCTGCATGAAGCCGAAATCGATAGTAATCACCGGTCATCCATACGGCGGTGAATCCGTTCCCGGGCCTTGTACACAACGCCCGTTTTGGTCTGATTGTATAGGAGTTTTTGAACTAAAAAAGGAGCAATAGCTTCCCTCTTGATTGAAGTAAACTATGTAAGGCAAATAGTACTAAATAAAAAAGGAGCAATAACGCCCTCTTGTTTTATCAAGAGGGAAGCTATTGCTCCTTTTTTAGTATTGTCAAGGGGGAATTTCTTAGTATTTGGGTGATTTTTAGGTATTTCAATAAAAAAAATACTTGGGTTGCGCCATATATATGAAAGAGTATACAATAATGATGTATTTGTCGAATCAAATACCATGGTCTAATAATTAAACATTCTAACTAGTTGATAATTTTACAATTAGTTGGGAATTTGTGAAAGGTTCCTGTAAAAGGTTTCATATGAAGTCAATGGGACCCAACACCTTTGGATTAATGAAAAGTCAAGAAAAGGGGGCTAAATTTGTCAACCAGGGTCTTCACAAACTGGTTAAATTTGGTCGATTTGCTGAAACAAAGACTGTACCAGTTATAGCTCAAATTGCTGAAGAGCATGTGGCGCCAGCTCAAAGGCATGCTGCTACACTTGAGATTTCTTATGATGAAGATGAAGAGACAGAACACCGTGAAAAGGATAGTGCTACGACTACTGAGCAACTAAAGATTTTGAGATTTTTAAAGTTTACTACAGTCGACTGCCTTGAAGCCTCCTCAAGCAGCCACTGTGAATGAAGGTGATGAAGATATCCCTCAAGAACCAGCCGCCGATCTCATTCCACGTAAACGAAGGAAGAAAGATCCGAGACCTGGCGTGCTGGTCAATGAAGATGAAACAACAACACCTTCAACAACAACAAGCCTACAGCAGTAACCACATCAGCTTGAGTCGACTGCTCCTGAGACTCATGTTGATCCTAGTCCATCCACAGCTAAGCCTCAAACTTAAGATCAAATTTTTGATGACATTGCTTGTGAGTTTGATTTTGAGGCAGACATTCCACATACTTATAAGGCCTATATTCCATATACTGATGCTCCCTCTGGATCATCTGACCCAACCAATCAGGGTCAGTCAAGTTCTAGTGCCTCCGAGAAGCTTGCTCAGATTTTCGCCATGCAAGAAACTTATTTGAAAAATAAAGAAATGGGGGTTGTTCTTGAAGATGCTCCTGTTGATGTACAAGCTCTACAACGTTGAGTTTTTGAACTCGAACAGGACTCGGTTGTCAAAGACATCCGTATTCAAGAACTTGGAGTGAGTAACATTGATAAAGATTCAAAGGTGGATCTCAGTGACATGATAAATGCTCCATTCCACAACCAACTAATGATAAACGAGGTATTGATTTCAGGAACTTCCTGAGGAACCAAGTTGATAAAGGCTTTCGAACAAGACAACTGCAGAATCCTTTTTGAGTCAAGGATCCAAGGACAGGAAAGACCATGGTCAACGTTATGTGGCCTGCCACTAATAAGGCTATTCATATTCCTGTGCCTAAAGCTATTCCAGATGGTACTCCGGATAACATGAGGTTCTGGATGTATGATAGTGAGACTACCACCGTTGTTATACGCTTATAGAAGGACAAGGGGCAGTTCAGATTTGTTGATCCAAGAGACTTGCTTAAGTTTGGGGAAAAAGATATCAAGACCCTTAGCACTTTTCAAATAATAGCTGACCCAATTTTTGAAGCAGTGCAAAGGAATTCACAAGTATGGCAGCTTCTATTATCATAACTAAATTTTGGGCAGGTGGTTTAAAGGATGCTGACATTGACTACATGGAACACGATTAATGAACGAAGCTACAAACCAAGGGGGAGATTGTTAGGCCTACATTTAATGGTTTGTACTTAGTTGGGATTAGTTTTGGGCTTTGTATGTAAACCGAGATCCTTATGGATCTCGGTGGGCTTTGGGCTATTGTTTGGCTAGGTTGATTGGTTACTCTATATATAGATCTCAATTGTATAGGGTTACTCTATATATAGATCTCAATTGTATAGGGTTTAGGTTGTTGATTTTCGAGTTTTGGCTGTCTAGTCTTGGTAGACGAGTATTGGAAGCAAGTGCTTAAGCACTAGACGTTAATAAGAACGTGTGTTTTGAAGCATTCCTTGTGTTCTTCGTGTTGTTGGTAATCGTTCTTGAATCATCTTGTGTTGGATTTTCGCACCAACATCAAGATTAGTAGATATCATATTGAAAGATCCTCCATGGGACTTACAAGTTTTTTATGAAATTTTTGGTACTTTTCTTAATATTATTTTATTATATTAAATTTTACTCATAATTACTTTTCTTTTATAACTTTTAATATATAAAGTTTTACTAAAATCGAAATACATTGTTGAGACGTGTTTTTATTTATCTACGCGCCGACATAAATTTTATTCAAAATCGAAACTTCGACAAAAATTTGACTCACCTGGTTTTAAATAAAATTTATGTCTGTGCATAAATAATAAAAAGGGTGTCTCAATAGGGTATATCTAAAATAATCATCAATACTAGTTTTAAATATTTATTTCCGGAATATTTTGCAAAATGATACCTAAAGGCTAAAACTGTATAGTGAGAATTTTTAAGGTTATATTTATATGATTGAATTAAAATAATTAGTAAAATAAATAGAGTGGGTGTGGAATGATAACAATATAATCCGTGGGGACCATCAGTTACGAATATCATGATGATCATGGTGGCCTACAAAATGAGAGACCAAACCGCACTTGGAACACTTACTTAAAACAAACAAAGAAACAAGCAAACCCTAAGACAGACAATGAGTATGAGTGGTGTTGGAAAAAGTGTGTGCGTGACCGGTGCTTCTGGGTACATAGTCTCATGGCTCGTTAAGTTGTTACTTGAACAAGGTTACGCCGTCAAGGCGTCTGTTCGTGACCCAAGTAAGTAACCTTGCTTTTATATATATATATATATATATATATATATATATATATATATATATATATTATTACAATTTGATTTGCCATTTTTATCATTTCCATTCCATGTACTTATAGTTCCTCCAATTTGATATGTTTTATTTACATCAAAATAGATGTTTTTAATAATAGCTAGCTATCGTCTGTTGTTATTCGCTACTAGTCAGCCATGTCCTAATTATGGACATCTAGATTCTTATAATTTGCTAGTTGCTAGCTGAGAAATGACATCCTGTTAAAGTTGAAAATTTCCTTTTTTTAATTAGATAGATACCATAGAGAATTATTAATGAATTTTGTTGGATGTCTCAGAGGACCCTAAAAAAACAGACCACTTGCTTAAACTTGATGGAGCTAAAGAAAGGCTTCACTTGTTCAAAGCTAACCTGCTTGAGGAAGGCTCCTTTGATGCTGCAATTGAAGGCTGTGATGGTGTCTTCCATACCGCGTCTCCCTTTTACCACAATGTCACCGATCCACAGGCGGAACTCATTGATCCTGCGGTTAAAGGAACATTGAACGTGCTCCATTCGTGCTCAAGAGCCCCATCGGTTAAAAGAGTGGTTGTGACCTCCTCTGTTGCTGCAGTTGCCTACAACGGCAGGCCTAGGACTCCTGATGTTGTTGTTGACGAGACATGGTTTTCAGATCCAGATCTTTGCAACCAAACAAAGATGTGGTATGTGCTGTCAAAGACATTGGCTGAGGAGGCTGCATGGAAATTTTCAAGAGAAAAAGGGCTAGACATCGTCACCATAAACCCGGCAATGGTGATCGGTCCTCTTTTGCAGCCAACACTTAACACGAGTGCTGCTGCAATTGCAAACCTATTGAATGGCTCAGAAACATACCCGAATGCTAGTTTTGGATGGGTTAATGTTAAGGATGTTGCAAATGCACACATTCAAGCTTTTGAAATTCCTTCAGCAAATGGAAGATATTGTTTGGTGGAAAGAGTTGCTCATTATTCAGAGATAGTTGAGATATTACGCAACCGTTATCCTTCCTTGAACCCTCCACACAAGTAAGCAAGCTTTTCCCCTTGCCGTTTTTTTCTTTTTGTACCTTAAAAATACAGTAATTATTAAAACCTGCAGGTGTGCAGATGACAAGCCTTTTGTTCCTATATACCAAGTGTCAAGGGAAAAGGTGAAGAGCTTAGGGATAGACTACATTCCCCTTGAGCAAAGCATCAAGGAAACTGTCGACAGCTTGAAGGCAAAGAACTTTATAACTCTACCTGGCTCATCAAATATGTGAAGAAGAAATCAAAACATGGTGTTGGTCGGTGATTCAATAATAAATTCAAAATGACTTTGAATAATGGTGTGTAATTGAAGATGATGGTGTTGCATATTATTGTGTCTTGTGTTCCTAGCTTAAAACACTAGGATCCTTCTAAGTATTTAAATCATCCTAGCTTGAAACTAGAACAGTCCCAACTAACTAGGTTTACTCATCATTAGAAATCAAAGAAAGAATAAAAAAACAAAAACTCTTTCCTTTATTCTCATATTCTTACCCAGATGATTCTACCTGTTAAGAGCATCGTAAAACACTAGGATAAGTATTAAAATTAGAAGACACCTTACAAAGGAATAAAGTGTCAAGGTCGCCGCATGATGTTTCGATACAGTTTGTCCTTTTGTTTTGCTTTTTCATTTCAACTCGTACAATATGTGCAGCATTCTGATGATGCTGATCAACTAAACATTTGTCTATTTACCCTCACAATTTAATGAAATATATCAAACAAGTGTATTAAGATCCGAATAAATAACAAGAGAGCTTAAAACAATAAATTTCAAACAGAAAAAATTAAAAGCAAACGTCTTTTATTTTAAGCTACCATTTATTTGGGTCCACAGACTCACTTTTACACACTGGTATTCAGTTCCTTCTATCTTGTCAATGTCCATACTCATCCTTGCAATATTCTTCACCCAAAGAATCAATTAAAACAAAAACAAAAACTATTCCTCTATGCTCATAGGGTTTACCACAGTGATACCAACTGTTAAGAGTATCACCAAATTCAAAACCAAGTTATAATTCCAAGACACCAATGTCTCAATATGGACTATAAATTTCTTTGAAATACCCAATATATACAAAATAAACCAAGTTATCTAAATTTATATAATCAAAAGGTAAAAAGCAAAAAAATAAATAATAATCAAGAGAAGAAAGATTAAGGTTGCATTATGACTCCATGCACTTTGTCCTTTGTTTTGTTTCATCTCATGCAGATATAAAACGACTGTTGATTCACACATCTGCGCACTCTGAAGATGCTTTGCGCCTTCAGTTCATTAACATTTGCAAGGACAAAACCACTTTCCCCATTCGAATCAAGGCGGAAGTACCTGTTTTGAACCAAAACCCGTGTGTCGGGTCCTTTGGGGGTGGTTATGAGACGGAGGTGGACCAAGAATACCAAAACTTGGATCAAGCAGTGTGCTATTATTTGAAGCATCGGCTCGCCGCCTCCTTTTCCATGCTTCAAACTTTTCGGTATCTACCAATCCTTGGTTAAGTAAAGACGATGATTGACTCTTCCCGTTTATGTGGGATGATGATGATCCCGCAGCCTCTTTTTCTTGTTTGAGTTTTGAATATATTTGATGAAGTTTCGGCCCCGATAGATTTGAAAAGGTTGAGACGTAGTTCGGTAATCTTGTTGTCATTCCTTTCAAACATTTGAGACCATATACAAGTTTAGACATGAGAATCTCAATGCTATAGATATAAAGAAATATATATTACTTTCTTGTTTAGATGGATCGGCCTCATGATCGATAACAATTTCATCAATTCTTCGCCCAAGAAGCTGCAGATAGTTTCTGATTCTTGAAAGCACCTAAAAGCAATCAGAAAACTGGCTATAAGTAGGCTTGTAAACGAACCAAACAAACACGAACACGCATGCATGTGCTCGTGTTCTTTCGCTTAAGTTTAATCGCACAAACGATCGAACAAGAACAATTCAACGGACACGGTTTCTTGTTCGCGTTCATTCATTAAGAAAACGATTTTGCTTGTGTTTGTTTATGATTGTTTGTTAATAACATAAACAAACGGTTCACAAACGCATTCAAACGAATTAATTGAAAAGTGATGAAAGAACATAACCGAGGAACATCAAATAAAAATAAACGTGAACATATGGTGGGCCTAAAAATAATAAAACAAGTCTAAATGTAACGCGCCAAATGAACTTTAAAACCTAAACTAACGAACATAAGCAACTGTAACTAAACTAATGTTCACGAACATAAATGATCAGACAAGACATGTGTGCATGTTCATTTGTTTAAATAAATGAAAAAAACAATTGTTCATGTTCATTTGTTAATCTAAATAAACGGATTTTGTACTGGACGGTTTACGAACATTCGGTTCGTTTACAGGCAGGGGTGTAAACGAGCCGAGCCGCTAGTGAGCAACTCGAGATCGGCTCGCTAAAACCTCGAATCAAGCCGGGTTTAAACGCGCTCGAGCTTTTATTGAGGCTCATTTAATAAACAAGCTCAAGCCCCAGCTTAACGTGCCAAGCTCGTGTTGGCTCGCGAGCCTAAACAAGCTTTTTATTTAAATAAATCTTATCTACTGTATTAATATATTTAAATAATAATTATTATATATAAAACTGTGCTAAAAAAAACTAAATAGTATATGTTATTATACATTTAAAAATTAAAATTACTAATATATATCTAAATAAGTATAATATTGAATTAATAATAAATGATCCGAGCTTGAACCTCAACAAGCTCGGGCTTGGCTCGACTCATTTACAATTAAAGGCCTAGCTGGAAGCCTGTTATAATAAGAATATGTTTAAACCAAATAATAATAATAATAATAATAATGTGAACCTTTTCTTTAGGAAGATCAGCGCTAGTGGTTTGCAATCTATGAAGACGTTCAAGCATCTTTTTTTCATCAATTAAAACATCTTCGCACCATTCCATCCATTTAACTTCCTTGAACTGTTGATAAACTTGTTCATTGTCTGACATCTCACCTTCCTCTTTAGCCAAAGCAGCGTGCACGTGTCAATCTTAACTTATTTGCCGGCTCTAGTGATCCTGTTTGTCTTCCTTTTATACGAGAAACTGGCATATTTGGAAGATTATCTTTCTGCTTTTTGAAACCCTTTCGCCCCTGTAGTTTTCCCTCCAATAGCAACAAGCTCCTTCATGGCACAGAAACCCATATCAGTTAATAGAAAGCCAAACGCATATTACCAAAACTTTGTCCATGCGGAAAGCAAAATAACACAATCACTTGAAAAACAGGTGGTTCAGTTATATCTTTTTTTAATCAAGTTTTATGGTTCGGTTATGTGTATCAATAACTAAAATATTCAAATCATACCAACCTTCGTATGTAAACTTTTGAATTTCAAAATATATGTCGGTTTAGTTTTTTTTATACAGAATTTACTACTTGCCCCACCTTTATAAATTAACATGCTTGTTGCTTTTTTAGATTTGGCTAAAAACCTTATTGGATTTACCAAACCGTTTGTATCAGAACCGATCTCTTACGAAAATCTAAAACCGAAACAACGGTTACGAAAAGCTAAAAGCTGAAACATACGTTAGGTCTGATTTAAGAATTAAGGCATGTAAAATCTGTAAAAGTCAACTAAAGCATCACATGACTAAAGCTTTTTGCATTACTATCTTAGTTCTAAAATGTTTGCAAGACAAACTTTGTAATTGTATTATGAATTGTCAATCATAATTAGATGATTACATAGGATATAAATAGAAAATATATTTACACATCGTAGCCCTCTAATACTAAAGTATATTATTCTAGTACTAAAGTATATTGTCTAATAGTGCATCACATGATGCAGTGTTGAAGTTGTATCACACAATGCAGTTGACCGGTATTTGACCAAATCGGACCATCCATTACAATGGGTGTTGAGTTTTTCAGATGATGAGGATACCTTAAAATCTAGATTTTAAAACATAACATGTTAAAATATAATTTATAAATAATATTTTAGTAATTCTTTTAACAATGAATCTCTCACATACGTGATGCACATGCTTTGCACTTTGCGCATCACGCGATACGCTTTCTAAAACCAAGATTACTAATTTACTTGTCTTGAGAAAATATATTTAATGAAATGCAAGATTGTCTTGAAAACTTCATACCCCCAAATTTTTTATAATATCAAAGACGGCATTCATGTTTGTAAAGGAATCACAAATACATACCATTTCAATAAGTTGAGAAGCCCGTTCTTTTAACTGGGGAGCCCGCGGTAAAAATGTTTCATGATGCTGTAGTTCCATGGGAGCAATCTTCTTTAAAAGACCAAGCTTTTCATCTAATCTTATCTTTTCCCAGTTACCAAACCCATGATAATGAATCCCCAAAAGCAATCTAGCATCATCCTCTGAAACATCAACAGCTAATAAGTAAACAGGTCATTTAAATTATAAAAACACTAATACTACATGAAGACAACATATAACAAACTTACTTTGGTTCCACCCACAACCTTTAGACCAAGTAGCAGGTTTGAGGTACATCAAAGCCTGAAACTGTGTGATTGGGTCATTGTAGCGGTTAATCCGTTTGGACAGAAGTTGAAGCTCATCCACACGGCTTAATAACTCATCTGCTTTCACTAGAACACCAAAAAAGTCTAACAGTGGTCCCTACATGCGAGAACGAGGCGGATATTACATAAAACAGAGGATGTGAAATGAAAGAAATCGAAACTTTTTAGGTTTGAACCAACAAAGAGTCGGAAAAATGTTACATATTGGCAACCTTTGGGTCCAGACTTCCTACATTGACTGCTTCTCTGCATCCCTCTATTAGTAAATCAAAAAGCACTATTTGAGATTCTACAGGAGCAGCTTCAACGGACCCACCCACTTCTAATGTGATTAAGCTGATTTGGCTATCGGTACCATACTTCTTGACCTAATTTCAACAGCAAACAAACAGTTACGATAATCCTGTAAAGCAAAATCACCTGTTTGTTTGTTCAAAGTGCTAAAACCCAACATGCCAAGACCGACCCAACACAATTTAAACGAACCGAATACCAGTGATCTGCTTGGTGGGGGGTACATTCATTAAACACAATTTAAACGAACATGGATCATGGATGAACAAAAAAGTTTGTTCATGTATTAAACAAATGAATATGAACACACATCTCATTTGATTGATTACGTTGGTGAACGTTCATTTGCGTTTCGTTTACTTAGAACCGTTTATTTTTGTTCATTTACGTCTTACATAACTAATTTTATCTGTTGTTACTAGTAACACTAATTGGTCCAGCACGCATCGACCCATCAATCCATCGCCACAATCTTTATGTTTGTTCTTTTATATTTTTATATTCTTTCAATTACATTAGTTTATGTTTGCTCATTTACACTTGTTTAGAATATAAACGAACAAGCACATTCATTTTCTTAACAAACATGAACAAAAAGATCAGTTTGTATTAAGTTTTCATGTTTGTTCGTTTGTTTGATTAGAGTTATATAAACGAACATGAACAAGCCTCGTATGTATTCGCTCAGTTCATTTACAGGACTGGTCACGTATATGAAAGGATGTTGCTCATGTTAATCAAATATATGCAGGTCTCAAATTTAGGAAGTGTAAATAAGTTGCAATTGAAAATTCAGTAAAAAAAAAGTCAACCATCCAAAGAAAATAAAAAGCGTGTAAGAGAAATTCTTACTGCACGGAAAAAACGAGTAGCGTCTCGCTTTGGCAAGCTCCCATATGACCACTCTCTAACTTGAGCAGAAGCTCCATCAAGTGGTGGTGGCAAATAACTAGAATGATCAGCATTTCTTCTCTTTATGGCCCTCTCATTAGTTTCAGCACCCTTCTTTTTCCTTTTATTAACCCTTTCAGGTGGGATGACCTCAGCATAACTCTTGCTGTTTCTTGCAGCTCGTGGGGCTAAAGCTTCCTATATTACAAAACGAAAATCCTGTTAAAATAGTAGCCTTGTATAATTAGCTGAAAGAAGTACAACAGTTTCATCATTCTTGCTAATGGTGAGAAAATGGACTTGGTGGGTCAAGAATGAAAACAGAAATCTTTTTTTTTTCTTCGTCTGTAATAATTAACAAAAATTGTGTTTTTTCAACATAATCTGTTTTTTTTTCTAAATACTAGATTTAAGCATCCAATTGCACTTTTGGAGACCTATTTCTTTCTAGTTTCTAGGCAAACTTTTTTAATTTACCAGTTTGAAATGTAACATAACCCAAATCAACTTTTTTTAAGTAAATATACTGTATATACATACCTCAGCCTGTGAAACAGCATCAGGTTTTATCCATCGACTCCAAAAACTTCCATCATCTTCAGTAGATGCAAAATTAGCAACCTGTGAACATGGTAGAAGATAACAAATGCAAAGGTAAATCTACAGTTTTGTAGAACATAAATCATGAACTCAGTTTATGCACTCGTTATATCTAAATATATGCTTGCCTTAAATGCACTCAGTAATTCATGTCCCTTTTCGTCCTCGGCTCCCCTTTGTTCAACCTTCTCTGCTCTTTCAAGAATTTCATCAATATCCATGCTCAAAAGCCTCTTTTTACTTTCTTCATCATTTTTCTCTTCTTTAAACAGCTCTTCAGCCCCAAACCTCAAAATAGCCGATAGCTCATTCTGTTAAATAAATATTAGCAACTTTAATACAAGCTTTTTACACGAAAAGAAAACCATAACCCACCAAAGAATGACCATACATGTGATATTATCAAAAGCCACCTCCCAATTTTATTGTCCACAAACAAAAAAAAAAGTTCTAACTTAAGATATATGCATTAAAACTCACATTTTTTACTATATCACCAATGACAAAAGGAGAGTTGAAATAAGAGAAAGAAACTAGCAATTTGTTAAAAAAATTTAATCAAAATGAACAATATTTTGGGACAAAAATTAGTAATACAGACAACAAAACTGAGAGAAACGAAAAAAAATATTGCTGATCAATACCTTGTCAAAGGTACTCGCTTTTTTTTGCTTCTTTCTTCTCCAATCTTCCCTCTGCATTTAGTTTCTGAATGACCAAATGGTCAAGTACCTATACAAACAATGACCAAATGTCACCAAGAAAGCACACATAAATTCACAATACAATGAATAATTAAATGATTACAAAAGTAACCAATAATTTAAATACCATCTTCTTTTTAGCACGTTCCAAGATCTCTTCCTCAACACTTTTGCTAGTCACGAACCTATAAATATTAACAACTTCTTGTTGTCCAATCCTATGAGCTCTGCTCATTGCCTAACAGTCATAAAATCAGTATCAAAAAGACCATTCATCAAATATGTATTCTAAACATACAGATAGAAATTATATACTATATACCATACCTGCAGATCATTTTGAGGATTCCAGTCTGAATCGAATATGATGACGGTATCTGCTGTGGCAAGATTGATACCTAAACCACCAGCACGAGTGGAAAGAAGAAAACAAAATCATCACTACCAGGTGCATTAAAGTGGTCCATAGCCTGGTGGCGCACCTCAGCCTTTGAACTCCCATCAAGCCTCTGAAACTTGAACCCTTTGAATGACAAATATTCTGCAAGGATATCCAACATCCTCACCATCTGATTTTAAAAAAAATTAAAAAAATAACAGATTGCCCGATAACTAAGACACAAAAACTTCTAAACAAAACCTAACTATATATATATCTATAAACCCTAAATATGGAAGGTTAACGTACAAATGTCATTAACGTGCTAAACGTGAGAATCAAGTAGAGTAATTATATATACAAGTAGAGTAATTATGTAATTACATCATAGAGTAGTTATGTAATTACTCTATGATAATTACTCAACTTGTATATAAAATTACTCTACTTGATTCTCACGTTTAGCACGTTAATTTCATTTGTATTTGATCCAAACCCTATATAGAACAGGGTTCAAATAAAAAGAAGTTGTTTCCTAGGAATGGTAAGAACCAATAGTATTTTGACATGTGGCACTAAAACTTATGATGAAAGAATAATTCTATGAAACTATGTCGGTTATAATGGTGAAAGAGTAATTCTAGGAAACTATGACGGTTTTTGGTAATTTTAAATCTCAACCATTGATTGATATGATCCCATGGCTATGATTTATTCTTAGTCTTCCTAGAAAACTACTTATTTTTAGGATAACCCTCCCCTATATATATATATATATATAATCGAGGTTCGACAGAGCCCGTTCTAATGCCTCTGAAATGAGTTCAATCAGAGTTCGTTTGATCAAAGGTTCGCCGGTTCCCCATTTTATGTGGTTTCCCAAAGAATGAATGTTGCTACTCATTTAATAGAACTTGGTATAAGTGGTTTAGCAAGATGTATAAGCCCTTTAAGCATGTAGACGTGGTACCGTGAAGAACTGAACCTACACTGACCAAACAACATAGGTACCGGTGTCACTGTTATCGGTACCGGTTTCAGTAATATCTGGACGGATATCGGTATTCATTTTTTGTGGTATTCTGCCGATGTAAAACTCCGCATTCAAAAAATCCACCGCAACGCGTGGGTACGTTTAATAGTTTGATGTATATAACAAGTTGGAAATCTACAAGATGGCTTGTTGCATCTAACACAAGCCAACACCAAAGAAGTTGACTACCCAACATGCACGCTCCTCACAAAATACATTCATGCATGCAAAGCAGTTGAAATACCTGAGAAAATATTAAAACACGGTGGTTTGTCTCGTGCAATCGGTCAAGAAGCTTGTCAAGGATAACAAGCTTTCCACTGCTTAGAATTATCCTTTCAAGTTTACTGCTGCCTGTAATACTAGAGTCTCCACCATAACCATGGTCCGCGCTCTCAAACAAGAAAGGATGATTACAACATTTCTTCAACTCTACCACAATGTTCAAAAGAGAAACCTGCAGGGTTCCAAATCAATAATTTTAAGTTCCAAAACCAATCAAATGAAGATGCTATCGTGAACACTGTAAAGTCTAATAAGACCTAGGATATCAAAAACTATAGTGCAACTGACTTATGAGATGATATAAGTCCAAAACGATATATCATAAGAACAAACAAAGAGAGGATGAGAAGTTGGAACAGAGCAGATAATCAAACTAATATCTTTTTTACATGGTCACAAATAATTTTGAATACTACTTGCGAAAATGTGAACAAGGATGACTGATATTATGCCCTCTAAAGCAAGAACTATTGCACTTCCTGAACCCTCCATAACTCTTTCCCGCTATTTTTCTCAGCGTTTTTACATTAAAAAAAAAAAGCATAAATGCTCCACTCGAGTCTCTTGGGAAAATTGAATTCACAATCAATTTGAGAACATGAATTAACATAATAATTATAATTATAAATGGAACTGCTAAGACACTATAAACCCTAAAAACCTACTTCAGGAGTGTGAATACTGAATACCTACCTGATTTCCACGTACACCTTTGTTCAAGTCATGAAAATTGCGTTCCAAAATCCACTTGTAATACCTGCAAAAAAAAAAATAAGAGAATCATTGTGAGTCTGATAACTGACATCATTAACCACAAATTGAAATAAAATAGAATGTTACTGTTTCTGTAGTGGAGACATCTCAACCCGGAGAACCCGCTCAATTTTTGGGGGCAATGATTTCTCAACATCCTTGATAACTCTTCTCAGAATGTGAGGTCTCAGTTCCATATGAAGATTAGCAAGCTATTGAAACAAAAACTCACACTTCAGCCATCATGTTTATCTCACACACATAAGTTCATAACTCCTCAATATATCAACATTAGCAAGTCTAATTAAAGTTAATTGTTACCTCATTTCCGTTAAACGAGCCAAGGTTCTTGTAATTCTGAACAAATTCGTCCTTACTGTAAAATTTATTCGAGTCCAGAAAGTGAAGTAAAGCCCTGCCAGAAAAAAAAAAGAATCCGCTATAAATCTGGAATCGTGATGACAATAATTTCATAGATGATGTGCCCCTGTAGTATAACAAGCCATATTTTCTGGGCTCCCAGACCTTATATTAGAAAAAGTAAACATGGAAATTTCAACAAGAAATGAAACACCTATCATCTATCTTAAAATTCATTTCAATCAGAGACAAGCACATAAAAATAAAATTGCAACAAAAGAAGTGTTTAATTGTGCATATTAAGTCTCAAACAAGAAGTACAAGCAATGTGAGGCACATAAAGCACATAAAATATCTCATTAGCATACTATGATTTATCTTTAAATTATATCTTTATTCTTGACAATTTAACGAAATAGTGTTCTGTAACATAGAAAGATGATGAAAGAGTGAAAACAAGTACAAGATTTATAAATCATGTGAAGGTGTAGATTGATAAAAAAAAGCAAATTCTGAATGATCATAATTATCATAATAGCTTAAATTTCAAGCCGATATATGCGCTAGAAAACGTGAAAAGCTTTAACTTATTAGCTATACCATTATATTCTTAAAGAACATAAGATCATAGATAGAATTATGTCAACAATCAAAGGATCTGGTAACCCTTGTAGCATTAACAAATCAAGCACAATTGCACTGAATTACAATCGTAGCCAAAAAAGTTACCATAGTTCTTCCACACTGTTCTGCAGGGGAGTACCAGTAATAAGAAGTTTGTTCTTGGTGCTGAATTCCTGTGAAATAAGATGTAAATATATAACAAACAAGGACTGTTATGTTGCTAATAAGAACAGATAACACGAGAGTACCTTAAGTGTTGTATACAATGAAGCTTCACTGTTTTTTAATCTATGTGCTTCATCAACCATAAGATAGTTGCAATTTATTTTTGAGATCACAGCCTTATCCTTCAACAAAACTTCATATGTAGTCAACAAAGCATCAAACTTCGTACCCTTGCCAGCCTTTTCAGAGAAAAACTCATCCTGCTGACAAAACTTTAACCCAAAATAAAACATTTAGAACTTTTGACATATGCATTCTATCATAGTTAGCACCCCCCCCCCCCCCCAACACACACCACCCCACTCAAAAAAACAGTGAATATGTTTAAAAACAATTATGTAGCTACTTTCATCTTTTAAGCCTAATGCCTTAGCATATTTTCTATAAAGATCTTAGATTCAAGCTCACATTTATCAAAAAAAAATGATGACATTTAACATATATCAAGTCACAACTATGCAGCAACATTTGAGATAAAAAAAATGGTTTTTCTTTCCTAAACAATATTAAGAATTTCTCTCAAACCACATTAAGAATGCCAAAATCTCTTCATCATATGATTCAAATGTACCTTGCAAAACAGTCTCTACTTGCATATTTCAACAACAAAATAGAGGCATAATATTCATTAATCATAATCATCATGTAGCAATCTAATCTAGCAAATTATCACATACAGGAAACTTAAAATTTGAAAAAGAAAAAAAAATCCACACTCTACAACTATTAGCATACCTCTCGGCTTGCGCGAGTCCCAACGTATATGATTACATTCATATCAGGAAGCCACTTCCTGAATTCTTTAGCCCAATTTGACAAAGTCGATAGAGGTACAACAACAAGAAAAGGACCACGAATTTTTTGAGCATTCTGTGGAAACAGTAAAAACATTAACCAAATCTGAGCACTAGATCAGTTTAATGTATTGACAAAAGGGAAAGCACGGCATGAGCATATAACAACCTGCAAAAATCCTAGCAAAGAAACTGATTGAACTGTCTTCCCAAGGCCCATTTCATCAGCTAGTATGACATTAGTATCATTTCTCCAACTTCACCGTAAAATAAAGTATAAGCATAAGTATGAAACTCCAAATAAAACACATCCTATGGTGCAATGTTACTTTAATTTGACAAAAAATACCTGTTAACAAGAAAGTTCAAGCCCTCAAGCTGATAATCCCTAAGTTTACCACCTCTTAACCACTCAGACTGTTCCTCCAGCTTTCTTAAACTCGCTGTAAGTGAATAAATAAATAAACAAATAAAATAGAGAGTATATTTGATGAGTCAGAAAAGCACTACAAAATTAGTTTAAAACAAAAGCAAAGTCAAGACGCTCATTTGTTATGTAGCGCAGGAATAATGTCTCATAAAATACTAATGTACCTAAAATTTAAGTTGTAATTTCAGTTCACAATAGACAATACAGCATACCTTTACTATTCCTTCGCTGAAAATCAACCATTTTTCCCTGTACAGCTGTCAGGGCAGCTTCACGCGCCTGCATTCAAACCAAAAAAATTAGAACCTTAAATGCTATAAAACATTCTTCAAACTTGCTAGATAGATGGCCAAGGATATTTGCTAGCAGTTCATAGAATGAAAAGAAGCTACTAAACATATATGTACATCTAAATGGTTGTGGGCACCAACTTATTATAACTTTTACATGAAAAAGTTTAGTTGTATTATTAAGGGGGTGTTTGGGATTGCTTATAAGCCTACTAAGAACTTATTGAAAAGTAATAAGGAGTTTGGGATTGTTTTTGTTGTGAGAGAGAAAAGTTAATAAGTTACACTTTTGTAACTTATTAACTTATTGAAAAGTTATAAGGAGATTTCATAAGGAATCCCAAACACCCCCTAAATAGTAAAAACTTTACTGTCCAGCTGATGAGTAAAAAAATATTTATTTCATGTTAAATTACATAGATCATCAAATGTGGCATATTGAGTACATACATCTTAAAGTGGTACCTTATATTCATCAATAGCTGCCTGGGCAAAAGCAATATCAACAAATTTCTCCCTGAAGATGTGATGCAACACCAAATATAAGCATTCTGACACTAATCCCAAAATTATATCTACTAAAGTGTGACTTCAACTGCAAAATCAAAAGGCTATAAAAGCAGAGACCTCCCCATGTATGTAAAACATTAAACGCATCATTCCTTTTTACATGTATATAATATATGAACAAATACTAACAGACTTAGGCAATAACTATAATCAACACATGGAACATTATCCATATGTGCAAGACAAAATAAAATGCCACTCCCATTCCCAATTTCCCGTATGTCCATTTGAGTTTAAATATAATTATAAAAGTTAAAAAATGGAATCATAAATATGAAGCATTGTTACTGGAGGTAGCAAATGAGCTGTCTAAACAAAACTGGTACTTCGTTATTAAACAAATACCTTAAACACATACTTGTACTTAACCTTGCATTTTAAACCTTAAACAAACTGGTAAATAACTTATAAGAGTAATTCTCATTTGTTCAAATAAAGTGTTCCTGTCTCTTGAAAATTGCAATAATTACTAAAATGCTAAAACCAATTTGAATTAGGAAGGTACTAGAAATGTAGCAAACGATAAAGAGACTTCCTTGTGAGTTTTGGTCATACATTTGAAAACTCACGATAAATAAATAAAAAATGTGCATACCATGTTGCTTCAGCATAGGAGAGACCTTGCCACTTGACCAAATATTCTGGTGTTCCAGCTCCTTCTTTGCTGATTCTATCAGCAATTATCCGCTCAACCTAATTGAGTCAGTTGGAAAATCTGAGGTGAAGAAAGTAGAAAAGGATAACGCAATTGAACACGTAAAATGTGAAACCTGACAATTCTGCTTGATAAGATCCAAATCCATCTCCTTGCTCACATCGATTACCTCAATCTAAGTGGTAAAAAACAAAACCAGATAATTAAAACACACTTCAAAATTAGATAATCACTACATTAACAGTACAACAAAAGGTCTCATGACATTACGAAAAATGGTTTGATGCCTCTTTTATATCCAGATTCCAGAGATAGCGAGGCAGCTGTCAATATGTGTGTGTGTGTGTATATAAAATCATGTTTCACGAGTGACATTTCTCAGTTTTGTAAATCTACACTAGAAAGGTTTCAACTTTACATCAATATACGGTTTGATGCCTCTTTTATATCCAGAGATAGCACAAAAGAAGGATGCTGTCAGTATACATGCACACACACACACACACACACACACACACACACATACAATCATGTTTCACAAAAGTGACCATTTTAGTTTTGTAAATCTACACTGCAAATGTTAACTCTCAATATTAAGTAATTGTGTTTCTGTTATATCCTTGTGAACCGTAGCAAGCTTCACCTTAAATACAACTTGCAGCACATGTGCATTAATGTGTGCATGGGGGTGACGAGTAATGATCATATGCATGGGTAACAAGTTAAGGTTTTGTGTCTAACACAAATTAAGGGCTTCTTGATTGCTCATACATCAAACAAAATTAAGTAAACAGAACGAAGGAACAAAAAACAGTGAACCAAAAGAATGGCGGTCAGCATTACCTCCTCACGAGAGACTGATCTTCTGTACTTGATTTCCTCCATCACCCTTTTAGTGTAATTCAGAACTTTCTTAAAGCCACTCAACTGATCGTCAATAGAAAAGTAAAAGTTTATATAAAGAATATCAAACACCATATTATATTAAAAAAAACAAATCAAAGAATACACAGACTAAAAGCTTACTGTTTGCAAATCCGAAAATGATTTCCATTGGCAATGCAAATGTGATTGAACTTCCATTTAATAAAAAATTCAATCTCATTCCAATCTGGTAGCGAGTCGTACAAGTGGCTCAACAATAAAGGGTCTGTTGATTTGTTGTTTCGCTCAGCTTCTTCAGCCATTCCTTTTGGTTGATGCCATAGCACTTTCTCAATAGTGTCACGATCTTCCTCCCCGTTTTCCTCCTTACCTCACAAACAACAAACACAATATGAAGAGAAATATAAAATGAAAAGAATAGTACGTCAAACCACAAAAAAAGGTACCAAAAAGAAAAAATTAGAAAGTAATTAAAAAGATAAATTATTCAAACTCCATGTATTTAACTTTCTAAGTGCGTAACTATGAACAGCTTAAGTCTCGTGAAAAGCATTTACAGGTCAGATCAAAATGTCCACATATGTTTGATCATAGTATTACATCAAGGTACAAGTATTATCATGAAATGAATTTGTATTATTACATCAAGATAAAAGTATTTTAATAATAACCACCAATTATCAGTATTACATCAAGATACAAGTATTTTCATAATAAACTCCATCCACTAGCCGAGCTTGACAAGAAAGCCACAAGTTTCACTTACCTGCATTGGTGATATATATTATTAAATGAGTAAGTATTTGTATGATCATATTAAATCAGACTAGAAAATTCAACACTATTATAAATTTTGGATTATTAAAAAAGCAAAAAGGATAAAACTGTTCATTCTATAGTGTTGTTTGTTTTCTAAAGGTGTCCAGGTCATATCAAGTTTTTTAAGAGAAAAACTTATGCTTGAAACAGTTTTCAAAGTTCAACCAGCATCTAGACACATATCTCAAATGAAGCATTTAGAACTATGCTGCACCATATGATCGCTGCAACAGGAATATGAAGAAGAAAATTCATTGATTTGCACACGGATATTTCCAAACCTTTTGCCTCTTTCTCTTGATATCATCATCCTGTTCTTCACGTTCTTCACTTTCAGCATACGATACTTTCTGCACAGATCGAGTTGAAGTTCGAACTTCATTATAGCTTCCAGAATCTTCTGTAAAAACGGATCGACCACTAGTTTTTTTGTGCATATGTCTGCTTCTCCCTCCTGTACTTTTAAAGTGCTCTTCAAAATCATCCTCTAAATCATTTGCTGATAAATACTCCTCTTCAAAAAATGGTCTGCCTCTTTTCCTCCTGTTAGAAGCTGTAGATACATTAGGCTCTCTACCAGACCTTACATTACCACGCACACCCTTCCGTTTTGGCTTCTTATAGAAGTCGTCATCATCATCATCAACTGAGATGTCTAATTCATCATCAGAGTTACCAACTTCCTCAAAATATCCGCCTTCCCACTCTTCATCATGTTCCTGTAAAAAAATTAAAAATGCATGTTCATCACTTAAAAATGTAGTCAAGTCAATCCATGTATAATAAGTAAATAAACAAAATGGTTTAATGATGACATCATATTCAAATCCATCAAAATTCAAACCCGTATGCAAATATTAGAGGCGTCTTTGTTCTACCTAACTCAGCATTCAAATAAAAACAGAGCAAGAAAAAAATTGCACAATAAAAAATCAAAAGGCTGCTAATGTCATAGTTGCCAACAGAAGTTCAGGTTCAATCACATGCTAATATCATAACAAGAACAACTGAAAACTCATCTAATTCTTTTTGTCAAGTTGGATAGGCTTAAACATGTGTGTGGGTGCACAGGATGATGTTAAACTTGCAAGCAGTTGAAAGGCAGTATGATGTGTAGAAACCTGTACAAACTTTCGTGGTCCAAGTTTGTTACATGAAGAATTTAGTATGTGGTCGAGGATAAAAACTTTTGGAGACGTAAGACTAAGGTTAATGACTTTTAAGGGGGCAGGTATAGTTTTTGGTAAGAAATGTCTCTTAGGCTTTACGCTATGGGCGTTCAAGAGGGTGGTTTTGGGGAAGTAATGGAAGGAAACACTGCCAATGGGCGATAAAAGGGTGGGCTCCTGAAGACCGGCGCTAAAGGAGTGGATGGTGTGGGCCCTCATGCTTTTCACTCTCTCTGTCTCACACACACATACATATATATGTATGTATGTATATTGTGGCGGCAAAGGGGCTTAAAACCACAGTGGGCGTTATGGAGAAGGGCTTCGAAGCCCCTTTCCTACGTGGAGATGACGTGGAGGGGCTTTAAAGCCCCTCCATAGTGAACAGTCTTAGGGGCTTCTCTTTACCTTATTTTTGTTTTATGTCAATCTAATTTTAGTTATTTATTTGTATAATTATTTATTTAATTTTTATGTATTTACTTTATATCCTCATACTCTATCAAGTTCTTCTATTTTGTATTATGTATTTATCTTAATTAAATTTATTTAAGTACTTATTTATCTTTTTTTGAGTATCAAATGCTATATTGTTGTAATATATTACTTATTCGTTATTATATACTTTATTATTTTTTTTAATATTAACACTAATTTTATATATCTATTTATTATAAGGTATATTGGTTTTAAATAATCCCAACTATGCCTGAAGAAACACTAAGTGACCCCGGCAGATTAAGGATAATCTTAGGGTTAAGTAGATGTTTCCCACGAGGGTTAGGTCCAGCAAAGATGGTTATTCTTCTCAACCTGCAAAATAGACACCGTGAGCTCGTCACTGAGAAGGGGGGGGGGGTTCCTCCCTGTGACCACCCTCCGGCGTGAGAATCAGACTAGATTGCTTGGAATATAAGTGTATATTGAGAGAAATAGCTAGAGAGAAGATAAGATAAGATAATGATACCGTTCCAAGGTGTTGGTGTATTTATAGCCGAAGGTAGGTTTCCAAGCAGGTACGGCCAGCTGTATATAATATTCCTTTTCCAACAACTATGGGCTACGTTCGTGCCACGATGGGAGTTGGTGGGTAGGCAGCGGCTGATAGTGACATTTTGTACTGGAGCGTGCTCCTCCTCGTACTATTTGTCGGTGAGCTGTCACCCTGTGATTGGTTCATGGGTCGCTTTTGTCAGATCTTGTCTATTTGTCCATACCTTGGTAGGTATAGTACAAAAGATCTTCTAGAAGCGTACGGACTGGCTCTTTTGGGCGGGAATATTCCCACCCTGCTCATTCCTTCTTCAGGTGACATTACTGAAGTATAAGAGTTAGTGCCTTATGCGTGTAGCCTTACTGTTATTGCGGGTAGCCTTCCTTCTTGGCTTGTACCCACAGCTGCGGGGACAGGCAGGGTACTCTACCAAGGGAGGCTTTCCTGCGGGGACAGCTGGCTTACTGCGTGTAAGGTCTTCATCTCTCTGAGCATGGTGGGTCCTGCGGATCCAGTTGGTCTTTGCGCAGACGTACCTCTTTAAGGTGAGTCTTGCGGGTCCAACTGGGCTTTGCGGGGACCTACCTCTTCAAGTCCCCCCAGTCCATTGTTCTTCTCATGAATTGTTAATAAGTGAAGTGAACTTTTGGACTTTAAGCAAGGGGTTTTAAAGGGGTTTTCGTTTTCTAAGGTTCTCCGTGGGGATTCTTCCCGCAGTTTTCCTAATGTCACTTGCAGAAAATTCCCGACTTTTTTTGCCTGATCTTTGGGTATGATGCGGGTAGGTGCGTAACCTCTCCGCAAGTTGGGAGCGTTGAGTTTCACTTGTGTAGATTCTCCACGGGGTATTGGTAGTTTTAGACATAGTGATCAGTTATGTTAAATAACCAATTCCACCTTGAAGCTTTAAACAATCTAGTTCTCAACGTTCCCGCCATGCGGGGGTGTTATTTCCCTTTCCGCAATCATGACCCATAAGATCCATCTTGGGTTCAATTCCCTGCAAGTGCTAAGTATGTAAAGGGTTTCGCCTTGACACTGTACCCGCACTTGTCTTATGGTTTCTTGTTTTCCAAGGTATCTTCTTGGCTTCCATTCCCTGCAAGTGCTAAGTATGTGAAGGGTTTCGCCTTAACACTGTACCCGCACTTGTCTTATGGTTTCTTGCTTTCCAAGGTATGGGGGTATATTCCCTCTTATTTTTGAATCTTTTTGAATCTTTTTGGAATTCGGAGAGTTGGTGAAAGGATAAGGACAGTCCAAACGGTTGAAGGGACGTTGGCGTCTTCTGACGGTTTCAGGACGTACAGGAAGTTATGACGACGTGACAGCATGTGGTCAATCAGGACGCTTTTTCAGGCGCGAGTTTTATGACACGCGCCCTTTTGACACCTGTTGCCAGCTTGCTTTATCCACACGTGTCGCCGCTCCTGCGCCTTCTTTCTCATCCGCATTAAATTCATCGCATTCATTGCGATGAGTATATAAGGGGGAGAGGGTGTATTTCATCCATCATCTTCACTTCACTCTCCTTTTCCTTTTAAGCGATTTCCGGCGAATACTCATCTTTTCCGGCGAGCATTCTCCTGAAACCGCTTTCTTTCATCTTTAACATTTATAAAATGTCTTCTTCTACTCATGATCCAGAGGTTAACGTCAAGGAGTCCGATGTTTACCTCGAGAACCCGACATCGACGTCCGATAAGGACGATAAGAGTACTGCTGGCGAGTGTCAGTGTACTCTTTCTGTCGATGTATACCATTACATCGTCAAGAAATTTATGTTGGAGCCCTATGAGCCGGAGTTCCCGGAGGCCAACCAGACGGTGTACGATGCCCCTAAGGGCAAGATAGGGGTTTACGATTCGTTCTTCATATATGGGAATCTAAGATTCCCATTAACGAAGTTCGTATACCGTGTTTTGGAGAAACACGGTGTTCATCTGAAAGAGGTGCACCCAATGGCGATTTCCAAAGTTCGCCACTTCGAATGGGTGTGCCGTATTTTGGGTATCGAGCCTCGAGTCGACCGCCTGATGACCTTCTATACTTGGAGGTGCATCCAGGGTTGGTATACCCTTGTTACTCGGATCAAGGGTTTGAAGATCTGCGCTACTGAGCGTAGTCTTCGTTCTTGGAAGCGGGAGTTTTTTTACATCTCCGCTCGCGTCGTCCCCATCGCGATGACGTTCAAGAATGGGAGGGCACTTCCTAACCTTCACGCCTCCAATTACCAGGAGACGGAATGGTTCACCAAGATTTCCCAGATTCAGACTCCGATTTATCGCTTCGCGGAGTCTGGGATGGTGATGCTTAGGATGAGCCGCGTGTGGAAGGATGCCAGGTCTGGGACGCCGCAAATACCTATCGTTCTCGAATACGGTTTGAACTATCTTCCTTTTGGTACGCCCCGTCTTTTGTGTTGGATTAGGGTTTTCCTTCTAACATTTTTATCGTTTTTATTTCAGAGGGGAACGACCTACAGTTGCTCTTGCACCCGCGGGAGACTGGTGGTCCCGCACTGTTGGGTACTCGTGATCTCGATGAGAACGAGTTGCTCATTTTGGAGCAGACTGCGGATAGATTCGTAGAGGTATACCCGCCAGGCCACGAGATTTTAAGCGCCACTCGGCCAGGTAAGGAGTTTTTTAATCCTCGTCCTCTTCATGCTCAAACTTTTGCTGGAATTCCTCTGATCTTGTCATCTTCTGATGAGGGATCCGCAGATGGGCCTTTTATTGTGAGGAAGAAGAAGGCGGCCGGCGTGAAGAGCAAGACGAAGGTTGCTACCTTCGTTGACCTGGGGAATCAGTCTGATTCCGAGACTGAAAGTGAGGAGGTAGGGGGGGGGGAACCTTGGTGGTGGTGACGAGGTTATTGTCTCAGAGGTTGAGACAACGGCTATCACTTCTAAGCCGCCAAGCGTTGCGAAGATAACTGGCGTGAAGAGGTTAGTTTCATCGGGTCCATCTCCGCCTATCAAGGCTTTCAAAATCAAGAAAACCAGTAAGTGTACTTTTGTGTACCTTTTCCGCATTTCCTTCCGCCTTTGTTTTTTTATATCTTTGGTTTTTCTTTATGCAGGAGTGGACTTATTTGCCTTTGAGAGCGGTGCGGGAGGAAGTGGTTCAGGACCCACGACGATAGGTTTGGTCAACCTATCCGAGGCGATGACCCAGGCGGCTGCGCCTGTTTCTGGTACCGGTTCAGTTGCTTATACTGTTGAAGCAACTGTTCCGGTTATGACGTCATCTGTCATGGCTGCTGTGCCGACGATGGCATCCAGTTTCATTGCTGCGTTAAGCAGTTCAACTTCTCCGCCGGCCGTCAGTGCCATCTTTACTACATCATTCACCGGACCGGCGGTGACTTTTTCTGCGAGCTCATCTGCGGCGGCTACCACGGTTATGAGTTCATCTCCGATGGTCTCTACCTCAGTGGCTTCTACAGCGTCACTTTCGGTGTCAACGACTACCTCGTCTTTGGTCGGTTCATCAGGTATGTTTAGAGTTGGGACCTCTAGACTTACCTCTGTTGATGAGGGAGTCCAATCTTTGCCTCATTCCCATCTACTTGACCTCTTGGATGGATATCCTTTAGGTTCAGGTGATGGGTTTAGCGGCTATCGGCCTGTTATCGACCCTACAGGTGCGTGGGGTTACTTTGGCCTCTTATCCATCCTTGTCATTTTTTCCTAACTGTTTTTTGTTTTCGCAGTTTCGGATTCCAATGAGGTCTATGCGCCAAGGTGGAATACCCGCTGAGGGACCACTCTGAGGACTTCTGCAGACTGCGTCGTCTGGGCGCGCCATGCCGCTCCAAGTGGTGCATTGGGGGAGGCGATGATTAGTTACCAAGAAGGCCGGTTGTCTACCGAGCTTCGAATTTTACTCACCCGGATGCAGCCCCGTGTCGAATTACTTTGTCGTGAAAACGATAAGTTAAAGACTACGCGTAGCTTGGAGGTGGCTCAGGTGCGATCGCTGCGGGAGGAGAACAAGAAACTTGCCGCCACCGCTGCTGAAAAAGAAAAGGCCTTCAAGGATCTTGAGGCCGAGATCCAAGCCAGGCATGAGGCCCGTTCCAAGGCTACTCAAGCTGTTAACGAACAGCTTAGGTTGGCCAAGGAAACTGCGCGTAATGCGACCGAAAGGGCCACCAAAGTTGAAGCCGTTGCTGAGCCTCTGCGCGCTGAGAATGAAGAGCTGAAAGCCAAACTGGAGAAGCTTCAACAGGCTCTTGAGGCTTTGGCTTTGGAGGATGCCAAGAAGCTACAGGAGCTCTTGGATCAGAGGGGTGTGCTTGATCGCACTGAGCGCAAGCTTAAAGGCGTTGAAGAGGCTGCTGCCAAGGACGTGTTGCTTGCCAACCTAAAAAGGAATGAGGCCGAACGCGCCCGCGATCAAGCTCAAGCTACCCTTCAAGAGGCTAAGTCCAATAAGGATTGGCTTCTACGAGAAGCGTTGCCGTAGGTACGCATAGCTCCCTAACTCTTTGCTTTTTGCTCTTTTTCTTTATACTTAGAAAAGTTTTTTTTTTTTTTTTTTTTTTTTTTTTTTTTTTGTGTAGGTTGTGCATCAGATTTTTGCGAACACATCCTAAGATGATGCCATGAGTGCAGCCCTCAACGCTTCTCATGAGGATGGAGAGAAGGCTGGTTTCTTGCTTGGTCAAGGATTTGCAGAGAAAGGCATCCCGCCTTCCAAATTTCCTCTACATGATGTTGATACTGAAGCTGCCTACGACCAAGCTGTGAACCAGTATGCTGCTTTCTGTCATCCGGTTGTGGAGAAGGTGAACGAAGTTGCTACTGCTGTTGACGGGCTAGCTGTTCTCAAATCTTTCCTTTAACAGCCGCAGCCAACTGATGGTGCGGGTTCAAATGTGTTTGGAGGGAGTGGTTCCGAAGCCTGAATCTTGAGATTCCTCCCAGCCGTTAAGATAGATTTGTATTTTTTGTAGGCGGGTAGATACCTGACCATTTTGTAATGTTTGAACAGCTTTTAATGTGAATACAAATGTTTTGTTAACGCCTTGCCTTGTAAACATTATATGATTTGTTCACGCATATTTCAGTTTAACTTAGCAATTTTCTAAGTGTTTTGAATAAGTTAACCTTTCGACGCGTGTCAGATAATAGGTTAATGTTCTGTTTCCTCTATCATGATTGTGCGGGTAGGACCGTCACTTTCACTTAGTAGGATGACCAAACTTCATCTATGTCTGACCTGCGTGAAGGTTTTCCTCATCTTCCCCTTAGAAATTTTTGCTGTTTTTGTGTTTATGCGGGTTGTGCCGCTTTCCACACGCAACGACTTACTTCCTCCCTCACTTATTTATGCGGTGAATACCGGCATATCAGTGTGGTCAGTTCATAAGTATAAAGGCAAGGCTATCAACATCAATGTGATAAGGAGAATAATTTCCATTAGAAGTGGCTCTAGGCCTTTTCTTTACAAGTTTGGAATTGATCTACATGTAACATCTGCGTAATTGAGCTCCATTCCATATTCTTGGGATGGGGGTGCCATCGAGCCTTTCGAGCCGGTATGTGCCCTTTCCCAGAACTTCTTTAATAATGTATGGCCCTTCCCAGACCGGGGCCAGCTTTCCTGGGCGCTCCTGGTTTGAAGCCTCGTTGTTACGCAGTATGTAGTCTCCGACATTGAAGTTGCAGATTTTCACCCGCGTGTTGTAGTACTTTTGCATTTGTCGCTTTTAGTTCTCTTCACGCGCTGCGGCTAAGTCTCTGCGCTCTTCGGTTAGCATAAGGTCTAACCGTCTTTCCGCATCATTGTCTTCTGGTTGAGTCATGACTCTTGGAGAGGGTAGACCGATCTCGACTGGAACCATGGCTTCAGTGCCATAGGTGAGGCTGAACGGGGTTTCGCCCATGCTTGCCTTTTTCTGCGTTCTTGTTGCCCAAAGGACGTGTGGAATTTCGTCCACCTAGCCGGATCTATGCTCCAAGAGTCTTTTCTTTATGCCGTCGACGATGCTTTTGTTTGCTCTTTCCACCTCACCATTACCCTGCGGGTGTGCCACTGAGGTAAAGGTGTGGGTGATTTGAAGCTCTTTCAGCCACTTTTGTAGCTTCTGGTCAGCAAAGTTGGTGCCGTTATCACTCACCAAATTCTGTGGAAGTCCAAAACGACAAAAAATAAATTCCCAAATAAATTTTTTGATATGTTTTGCGGTTGTTTGGGCTAGGGGTTTTGCTTCTATCCACTTGGTGAAGTAGTCGATGGCTACCACTAGGAACTGAACGTTCCCTGCTGCTGTGGGAAATGGGCCTGTCACATCGATGGCCCACTTCTGGAATGGCTATGAAGAAGTGACTGGAACAAGTTCGTTCTTCGGGCGATGCGTGTTGGGTGCGTAGAGCTGGCCGGATCTACATTTTCTGATGTAGGCCAGCGCATCCGTATGCATCCCCGGCCAAAAGTATCCCGCTTTGTTTAGCTTAGCTACAACTGCGCGTGGACCTGCGTGTACTCCACAGATGCCTTCGTGTACTTCCCTTAGGAGGTAGTCAGCATCTTGGTCGTCAACGCATCTGAGGAGTGGGCCAAGAAAATTACGCCTGTAAAGTATGTCATCAACAAGTTGATAGTTCAGTGATTTACAGCGTATCTTTCTTGCCTTTGTCTTTGACTCTGGTAGTACACCCGCTGCAAGGTAATTTATGATTGGTGTCATCCATGTTTCCGTGCCGATTTGGATGACACAAATTTCCTTGTACGGGACTGATGGTGCTCCAAGAAGTTCAACGCGGACGTCTTTTCCCAAGTGGGTGAAGGCTAACGATGCAAGCTTGCTTAACGCATCCGCAGATTTGTTTTCGCTTCGCTTGATATGCATAACTTTGCAATCGTTGAAATCGCGCATAAGGGTTTTTGCTTGGTCGAGGTAAAGGGCCATTGTGTCATTCACGGCCGTGTACGTCCCGTTTATCTGGTTGGCTACTAGCATGGAATCCACGTGGGCTTCTAAGTTTGTCAACCCCATCTTACGCGCAATTCTTAATCCGGCCAAGAATGCTTCGTACTCCGCTTCGTTATTCGTACTTGGGAAATCCAGCCGAATGGTGTAAGTGTATTCTTGGCCTGCTGGGTTAGTTAGTTTCAACCCTGCGCCTGAACCTTCATTGTTGGCTGCTCCATCAGTGTAGAGTCGCCAGACATCGTTAATGTCTTGTGCTGAATAGGGTTGAGCCTCTTCCTGGCACTCTTTTTCCCGCGATGCGGGAACTTCTGCAATAAAGTCGGCCAAGACCTGGCCTTTTATGGCTGGTCTTGGCTTGTACTTTATCGCGTATTATCCCAACTCAATTGCCCATTTAGCTAGGCGTCCCGACAACTCGGGTTTGCCTAGAACATTTGCAAGTTTGAAGTTGGAGAGAATGGTGATTGGGTGACCTTGGAAATATCGTCTTAGCCTGCGTGAAGCCTGTACAAGCGCTAAGACTAATTTTTCCAGGGTAGAGTACCGGGTTTCCACGTCTGTTAAGACGCGACTTACATAGTAGATGGGCATCTGGATGCCTTTTCGTTCTACTAGTAAGACTGCCCCGGTTGCTCTGTCTGTGGCGGAGAGGTAGAGAATTAATTCCTCCCCCACTTCTGGTGCTGTGAGCGTTGGGAGTTCGATCAAGCGTAACCGAATCTCTTGAAAAGCTGCTTCCGCTTCAGGTGTCCAGCGGAAGTGCGTTTTCTTAAAGCAATTTCTCAATGTTGACACGAATGGGAACGACCTATCCGCATGGTTTGCCAAAAAGCGGTTAAGTGCGACTAGTAGTCCATTCAGTGTTTGAGCCTGTTTGATGGTAGTAGGTGATTCCATTTTCATAATGGCTTCGACCTTTTCAGGGTTCGCTCTGAAGCCATCTTTGGTAACGATGACTCCTAAGAACTTCCCTTCTTCCATCCCAAAGGAACACTTGCTCGGGTTGAGCTTCATGTTTATTTTTCTGAGCGTGTTGAAAGTTTCTTCGATGTCTTTCAACATCGCCTCTGGCTCGAGGCTTTTGATGACCAAGTCATCCATGTAAACTTCCAAGTTCCTCCTGATTTGGGCATGAAACTCTTTGTCCATCAGGCGTTGGTATGTGGATCCGGCATTCTTTAGTCTGAAAGGCATCATTTGGTAACAAAATGTGCCATCGGGCGTTCGAAATGCAGTTTTATCCTGATCGTCAACAGCCATGTGGATTTGATGGTATCCTTTATACGCATCAAGAAAACATTTAAGGCGAAACGGTGCTAATGAATCTACCTTAAGGTCAATTTCAGGTAACGGGTAACAATCCATGGGGCATGCTTTGTTTAGGTCTTTAAAATCTATGCACTTGCGCCATTGTTTTGGTACCATGACGGGATTTGCAACCCATGTTTGATATTTACTAACGCGTACGATGCCTGCGTCAAGGAGTTCCTTGACTTGGGTTCTACACGCGTTAGCCTGCTCAGCACCCATTACGCGACGCTTTTGTATGACCGGCGTAAACGCCGGGTCACACTTGAGCTTATGCTCAGCCTTCGAGGTACATCAGTCATGTCAGTTGGTGTCCACACGAAGATGTCGGCGTTTTTTTGCAACAAGCGTTTGAGTAAGGTGCGTGTGGGATTAGTGATCGTTGGGCCAATGGTAACAGCCTGGTCAGGGTATTTGCCATTGAAGGCCCATTCTTCTGGCTCAGAGGTTGTTGGTTTAGCCATCTTTGGTTTGGGTTTAGATGAGACAGATGCGATGCATACCTGGGGAATACCCGTGATCATCGCGACGCCCTCAGCTGTTGGCCATCCCATCATACCATGGACCGAAGACACCACGGCATTAAATCTTGCCATCCCATCTCTCCCGAAGAGAATGTCGTATGTGTGGTGTGGCTTCCTCATTACAACAAAGTCCACGTCTTCTGTGCGGGAGTACTTCTCGTCCGTGAGAGTGACTGGGAAAAATAGGATACCCAAGGGGGTGTTTGTGCTGCCGTCAAACCCTTCCATCGAGGCGTAAAACGTTTCTAGGCGTTTTTTGTCTTCGTCGTCTAGCTTGTCAAAGAACTGCCTATATATGACCGTTGACGAAGCGCCATTATTAGCAAGAGTGCGGGAGGTGATGTAGTGCCCCAGCTGGCTTTTAATGACTATGGGGCCTTCTTTGTTGGGCCCTCCTGGCACACGCGGGAAGCACACTTCAGCTTCCTTCCACGCACTTGGCTCTGTTGTTCGTCGTTTTCTTCCTCTGACGTTGCCATGAACCATGTGAATGCTGATGTCGACGGGCTTTCGTCCTTTGCCCTTGTACCGATTGTCATTCCTCCCTCCGTTCTTGTTTGACGCCACGAGGTGTGTGAGTTTCCTATCTTTGACGAATGTTTCGACGATATCCTTCAAAGATGTGCATTCCTCCGTGGTGTGGCCTTTTGTCCCGTGGAAGTCACAGGATTTGCTCTGATCAGCGTTATGACGCTGTCGGATTATTGGAGCCTTTGGCCATGGGAGTTTCTCAGTGGCAAATATCTCGGTGACGCTTTTGGTGAGTGGCGTCCATCTGGGATTCCGGTTCGACGAGTGCATGTTGTCCCTTCCGCCTAAGAGAGGGCGAGAGCTGGATGAGGTGTCAAAGTTTATCCTTGACTGCCAAATACCAAGCTTCCTCTTTTTATTTTGTTGGGCGGTACGGACGTTATTTTCTCTTGTTCTCTGCGTGTAGAGGTTTGTGCTCTGGGGAAGATTTCTACCCAGTTGCTTCTCCGTCTCGGCAAAGTGTTTAGCTGCCGTCATGATGGCATCCCACGTGGATGGCATGCCATCTTTACCCGTCAACGTGCGGATGAGCTCTGGGTACTCAGCGCCCTGGATGAAAGCGGCGCGAACAAGATCTTCGCTAATAGTGCCCAGACTTAGCTTTTTTGAGTTGAAGCGAGTGATGAGGTCTAGCAAAGATTCGTCTTCCTCTCGGATGCAGTTGAGGATCGTCCATTGCTCTTCAGTATATTTTCTTTGTTGACTGAAGTGCTGGCTGAACTTGTGCTGGAAGTCTGCCCAATCATAGATGTGGTGGACCGGTAGACGATCAAACCACGCTCTGGCTACCCCCACGAGCGTCATCTGGAACATGTAACACCATATGGGTTCCGTCCAATTACTGACGGTTGCCCCCGCTATAAATCTGTTCAAGTGATCGTCCGGGTCAGATATGCCATCGTAAGTGCCTATGTTGGACATCTGTTTGGCACTCTTTGGAGCGATTGTTTCCGCAATGTCCCTTGCAAATTTGGACGTTCCCGCATTCGCAATAGTTGGTCTGAAAGTTTTGGAGAAGTCACGTGGGTTTCCCCCCATGTTCTTTGGTTTGAAGGTTCCCTCGAAATTTCTTCTCGAGTGGAAGTCTGCTTCTTTACACTTCCCTTTCGCCTTATGACGAGGGTTTGCGTCACTGTCAGATTCTTCCCAATCTTCATCATCCAAATAATCGCAATCATTGCTCATGTTGAGCTGTTGTCGAGTGCTTCCAAATTCGCCATTGGCCTGTTGGAGTGAACGTAAACGTTCGTCCAACTCGGCTTGGAATTCTTTCTGACGTGCTTCCACCAAAGCTTTAACTTGATCTAGTGTTTTTCGGGGAAGCCTCGTCTGTTGTTTCTCCAACTGGGTATCAATGAATCCCAGGGGTGGATTGTTTACTGCACTTGCCCCGGCTTGGGTAACCGAGATAGTGTTCGTAAAAATCGTGTACTCACCGGTGTTCCCCCCAGTAGCTGGGGTTGTGGTTACCGGAGTTTCTTGGTCACTCGGTGGCTTTGGCATCGGAGTAACCTTAACCATCTTTCCAGAAGTTTGAAAAAACTGAGAAAAAGAAGAATTAGTTCTAGCTTAATGCACGGATGGCGCCAATGAAGAAACACTAAGTGACCTCGGCAGATTAAGGATAATCTTAGGGTTAAGTAGATGTTTCCCACGAGGGTTAGGTCCGGCAAAGATGGTTATTCTTCTCAACCTGCAAAACAGACACCGTGAGCTCGTCACTGAGAAGGGGGGGGGGGTTTCCTCCTTGTGACCACCCTCCGGCGTGAGAATCAGACTAGATTGCTCTGAATATAAGTGTATATTGAGAGAAATAGCTAGAGAGAAGATAAGATAAGATAATGATACCGTTCCAAGGTGTTGGTGTATTTATAGCCGAAGGTAGGTTTCCAAGCAGGTACGGCCAGCTGTATATAATATTCCTTTTCCACCAACTATGGGCTACGTTCGTGCCACGATGGGAGTTGGTGGGTTGGCAGCTGCTGATAATGACATTTTGTACTGGAGCGTGCTCCTCCTCGTACTATTTGTCGGTGAGCTGTCACCCTGTGATTGGTTCATGGGTCGCTTTTGTCAGATCTTGTCTATTTGTCCATACCTTGGTAGGTATAGTACAAAGGATCTTCTAGAAGCGTACGGACTGGCTCTTTTGGGCGGGAATATTCCGCCCTGCTCATTCCTTCTTCAGGTGACATTACTGAAGTATAAGAGTTAGTGCCATATGCGTGTAGCCTTACTGTTATTGCGGGTAGCCTTCCTTCTTGGCTTGTACCCACAGCTGCGGGGACAGGCAGGGTACTGTACCAAGGGAGGCTTTCCTGCGGGGACAGCTGGCTTACTGCGTGTAAGGTCTTCATCTATCTGAGCATGGTGGGTCCTGCGGATTCAGTTGGTCTTTACGCAGACGTACCTCTTTAAGGTGAGTCTTGCGGGTCAAACTGGGCTTTGCGGGGACCTACCTCTTCAATGCCCTATTGAGAAATAACAGTCTCAACTTAACACTTGACTGGTGGCGGTCCCAACTAAAGGTGTATTTGTTTACAATGATTCGCGACTAACAGAACCCTAAAGTCGTTAATTGCAGGTCACCAGAAAAACACTTTTGGCCGAAAAACCAACATTTTTCACCGAAAACTCATTCTTTTCGACCGAAACCTCTTTGTAACCTTAGTTCAGACCTTTATAAACATTTTTATAGTAAAAGCCCCATTTATTGAGATCGTCAGAACCCTAAAATCACCGTCGGAGTCAATTGGCATTAGGGTTCTGTTAGTCGCGAACCGTTGTAAACAAATACACCTTTAGGTGAGCCAGCCAAGTGTTAAGTTTAGACTATTATTTGCCAATAAAGCACAGTTGGGATTATTTTAAACCAACATTCCTTATTATTGTTATTATTGTTACCTATTAATTTATTTGTTTTTAACTGCTTTCTAGAGGTTTATTGTTACTATTTATACATACAGTATTGGAGTTGGGTGTCTCTCTGGAAGCAACTTCTCTATCCTTTGGATGGATAAGATGTGCCTACATCCAACTCTCTCCAGACCATGCTAATGGCCTTGCTATTGTCAGGATTTTTAGAGTATGTTTGTTGTGTTATGCTACACACTAAAAGTATTAAAAAAATGAGTTTTACACAAAAGATATATTAAGACTATTCATTACATATATTCATGAGACGAGAGGATTAGGCATGATTTGCTAGACTTGCACCTCTCTGAGGACATGGTTGAGGATAAGACTTCTTGGAGACGTAGGATTAGTGTTAAGGACCGATATTGGAACTTGGAAGGGAAATGTTTTGCTATAACTTTATCTTAAGAGACCTAGTTTTATCTATACTTTAGGTGACCTTTGCGTTGTTTTATCTATTTTATTATTTGCATTGTTTAATTTATTTTATTATACTTCATCATTTTTTGATATTGGAAGATGTCTAATATTATAATTTTTTTTTAATATTATTCTATATTTTTATTAGTTATTAATATTGTACTTCTTTAAAACCTTTTTTTATGTATTTATCTATTTTATAGGTAGATGCATATGTTTCTTTTGCTTATACTATTTATGACTAGATACAATTTTGGAGCCGTTCATTACAAATATTCATATATTCTAGCAATACTACAATAAACTCCTATCTCAAATGGGATCAACAAGAACCATAAGAAATGATAACATCGCACTATATTACATAATGATACCAATAATTTGAATACTAGATTCCTAGAGCAAGTTTGAGAAGTTCTATCACGTCAACCAAAGTGATAGACTTAGAAATATTCAAATTTAATCAAAGTATCTACAATGCTACTTTTTTAATTGGGCGTCTAATTTACCTCAGTTTAAGCGTATCCCACAGCCATGATAGACAACTGATGAATTAAATGATTAGCAATACTCAGTAGAGATTAATCAACTTTCCTCAACTAGAGTCAAACAATCTTCTCTAAACCCTAATGTGAGATTTCCAATCCTACAAGAACAATTGGAAATTGGAACAAAGAAATAAATTATTACTGGATTCTTAATTCAGGTATGTATATGTGACCTAACAATAACTATATTTTACATATTCAAATAAGTCACTTACGATCCCTTATCTCAGTTTAGATGATTAAAGGAATAGAAGCCATATGGTCACATGAAGAGGTAGGTCCCGCAAAGCCCAGTTGGACCCGCAAGACACACCTTGAAGAGGTACGTCTGCGCAAGGACCAGCTGGTTCCGCAGGACCCACCATGCTCAGAGAGATGAAGACCTTACACGCAGTAAGCCAGCTGTTCACGCAGGAAACCCTCCTTTGGTACAGTACCCTACCTGTTCCCGCAGCTGTGGGTACAAGCCAAGAAGGAAGGCTACCCGCACTAACAGTAAGACTACACGCATAAGGCACTAACTCATACTTCAGCAATGTCACCTGAGGAAAGAATGAGCAAGGCGGGAATATTCCCGCCCAAATAAGCCAGTCCGTACGCTTCTGGAAGATCTTTTGTACTATACCTGCCAAGGTATGGACAAAATAGACAAGATCTGACCAAAGCAGCCCATGAACCAATCACAGGGTGACAGCTCACCGACAATAGTACGAGGAGGAGCATGCTCCAGTACAAAATGTCACTATCAGCCGCTGCCTACCCACCAACTCCCATCGTGGCACGTACGTAGCCCGTAGTTGGTGGAAAAGGAATATTATACAGCTGGCCGTACCTGCTTGGAAACCTACCTTCGGCTATAAATACTCCAACACCTTGGAACGGTATCATCATCTTATCCTCTCTCTCTAAATATTTCTCTCAATATACACATATTCAGAGCAATCTAGTCTGATTCTCACGCCGGAGGGTGGTCACAAGGAGGAACCCCCCCTTCTCAGTGACGAGCTCACGGTGTCTGTTTTGCAGGTCAAGAGGAATAACCATCTTTGCCGGACCTAACCCTCGTGGGAAACATCTACTTAACCCTAAGATTATCCGTAATCTGCCAGGGTCATTTAGTGTTTCTTCATTGGCGCCATCCGTGAATTAAGCTAGAACTTAATCTTCCTTTTTCTTAGTTTTTTCAAACTTCGGGAAAGATGGTTAACGTTACTCCGATGCCAAAGTCACCGGGTAACCAAGAAGTTCCGGTAACCACAACCCCAACTACTGGGGGAAACACCGGCGAATACACCATTTTTACGAACACTACCCCGGTTACCCAAGCCGGGGCAAGTGCAGTAAACAATCCTCCCCTGGGATTCATTGATACCCAGGCAGAGAAGCAACATACGAGGCTTCCCCACCAAACACTGGATCAAGTTAAAGCTTGGGCGGAAACACGTTAGAAAGAATTCCAAGCTGAGTTGGATGAACGTTTACGTTCACTCCAACAGGCCAATGACGAATTCGGAAGCACTCGACAACAGCTCAACATGAGCAATGATTGCGAGTATTCGGATGATGATTGGGAAGATTCTGACAGTGACGCAAACCCTCGTCATAAGGCGAAAAGGAAGCGTAAGGAAGTAGACTTCCGCTCGAAAAGAAATTTTGGAGAAACATTCAAGCCAAAGAGCGCAGGGGGAAACCCACGTGACTTCTCCAAAACTTTCAGACCGACTGTTGCAAATGCGGGAACGACATTGCGGAAGCAATTGCTCCAAAGAGTGCCAAACAGATGTCCAACATAGGCACTTACGATGGCGTATCCGACCCAGACGATCACTTGAACAGATTCATAGCGGGGGCAACCGTCAGTAATTGGACGGAACCCACGTGGTGTTACATGTTCCAAATGACGGTCGTCGGGGCAGCCAGAGCGTGGTTTGATCGTCTACCGGTCCACCACATCTATGATTGGGCGGACTTTCAGCACAAGTTCAGCCAGCACTTCAGTCAATAAAGAAAATATACTGAAGAGTAGTGGACGATCCTCAACTGCGTCTGAAAGGAAGACGAATCTTTGCTAGACTTCATCACTCGCTTCAACTCAAAGAAGCTAAGTCTAGGCACTATAAGCGAAGATCTTGTTCGCGCCGCTTTCATCCAGGGCGCCGAGTACCCAGAGCTTATTCGCACTTTGACGGGTAAAGATGGCATGCCATCCACGTGGGATGCCATCATGACGGCAGCTAAACGCTTTGCCGAGACGGAGAAGCAAATGGGTAGAAATCTCCCCCAGAGCACAAACCTCTACACGCAGAGGACAAGAGACAACAACGTCCGTACCGCCCGACAAAACAAAAAGAGGAAGCTTGGTATTTGGCAGTCAAGGATAAACTTTGACACCTCATCCAGCTCCCGCCCTCTTTTAGGCGAAAGAGACAACACGCACTCGTCAAACCGGAATCCAAGATAAACTTTGACACCTCATCCAGCTCCCGCCCTCTTTTGCCACCGAGAAACTCCCGTGGCCAAAGGCTCCAATAATCCGGCAGCGTCACAACGCTGATCAGAGCAAATCCTATGACTTCCACGGGACAAAAGGCCACACCACAGAGGAGTGTACGTCTTTGAAGGATATTGTCGAAACATTCGTCAAAGATGGAAAACTTACACACCTCGTGGCGTCAATCAAGAACGGAGGGAGAAATGACAATCGGTACAAGGGCAACGGACGAAAGCCCGTCGACATCAGCATCCACATGGTTCATGGCAACGTCAAAGGAAGAAAACAACGAACGACAGAGCCAAGTGCGTGGAAGGAAGCTGAAGTGCGCTTCCCGCGTGTGCCAGGAGGGCCCAACAAAGAAGGCCCCATAGTGATCAAAAGCCAGCTGGGCCACTACATTACCTCCCGCACTCTTGCTGATAACGGCGCTTCGTCAACGGTCATGTATAGGCAGTTCTTCGACAAGCTAGACGACGAAGACAAAGAACGCCTAGAAACGGTCTACACTTCAATGGAAGGGTTCGATGGCAGCACAAACACCCCCTTGGGTATCCTATCTTTCCCCGTCACTTTCACGGACGGGAAGTACTCCCGAACAGAAGACGTGGACTTCGTCGTAATGAGGAAACCACACCACACATACGACATCCTCTTCGGGAGAGATGGGATGGCAAGATTTAATGCCGTGGTGTCTTCAGTCCATGGCATGATGGGGTGGCCAACAGCTGAGGGTGTCGCGATGATCACGGGCATTCCCCAGGTATGCATCGCATCTGTCTCATCTAAACCCAAACCAAAGATGGCTAAACCAACCGTCACCGAGCCAGAAGAATGGGCCTTTAATGGCAAATACCCTGACCAGGCCGTTACCATTGGCCCAACAATCACTAATCCCACACGCACCTTACTCAAACGCTTATTGAAAAAAAACGCTGACATCTTCGCGTGGACACCAGCTGACATGACTAGTGTACCCCGAAGTAAGGCGGAGCATAAGGTCAAATGTGACCAGGCTTTTACGCCGGTCATACAAAAGCGTCGCGTGATGGGTGCGGAGCAGGCTAACGCGTGTAGAACCCAAGTCAAGGAACACCTTGACGCAGGCATCCTCCGAGTTAGTAAATATCAAACATGGGTTGCAAATCCCGTCATGGTACCGAAATCTAACAAACAATGGCGCATGTGCATAGATTTTAAAGACCTAAACAAAGCATGCCCCAAGGATTGTTACCCGTTACCCGAAATTGACCTTAAGGTAGATTCGTTAGCACCGTTCCGCCTTAAATGTTTCCTTGATGCGTATAAGGGATACCATCAAATCCACATGGCCGTTGACGATCAGGACAAAACCGCATTTCGGACGCCCGATGGCACATTTTGTTATCAAATGATGCCATTTGGACTTAAGAATGCCGGGTCCACATACCAACGCCTAATGGACAAAGAGTTCCATACCCAAATCGGGAGGAACTTGGAAGTTTACATGGATGATTTGTTCATCAAAAGCCTTAAGCCAGAAGCGATGTTGAAAGACATCGAAGAAACTTTCAACACGCTCAGACGGATAAACATGAAGCTCAACCCGAGCAAATGTTCTTTTGGGATGGAAGAAGGGAAGTTCTTAGGAGTCATCGTTACCAAAGATGGCTTCAGAGCGAGCCCTGAAAAGGTCGTGGGTCCAGAACTGCTTCCGCCCGCACCGCTCTGGAATGCGGATGCGTCCACTCCTGCATAAAGAACAAAACATTAATAACAATGGCCAAAAGAAATGCGGGAAAGGTGAATAAAAATTATGCTTACGGGTTTTCTTAATCTTGAAAGTTCTGACGGGCGGGGACGAAGCCGATGGAACTGGCCTCTTCAGAGCGAACCCTGAAAAGGTCGAAGCCATTATCAAAATGGAATCACCTACTACCATCAAACAAGCTCAGACACTGAATGGACGACTAGTCGCACTTAACCGCTTTTTGGCGAACCATGCGGATAGGTCGTTCCCATTCGTGTCAACATTGAGAAATTGTTTAAAGAAAACGCACTTCCGCTGGACACCAGAAGCGGAAGCAGCTTTTCAAGAGATTCGGTCACGCTTGATCGAACTCCCAACGCTCACAGCACCAGAAGCGGGGGAGGAATTAATCTTATACCTCTCCGCCACATACAGAGCAACCGGGGCAGTCCTACTAGTAGAACGAAAAGGCACCCAGATGCCCATCTACTATGTTAGCCACGTCTTAACAGACGTAGAAACCCGGTACTCTACCCTGGAAAAATTAGTCTTAGCGCTTGTACAGGCTTCACGCAGACTAAGACGATATTTCCAAGGTCACCCAATCACCATTCTCACCAACTTCAAACTTGCAAACGTTCTAGGCAAACCCGAGTTGTCAGGACGCCTAGCCAAATGGGCAATAGAATTGGGAGAATACGCAATAAAGTACAAGCCAAGACCAGCCATAAAAGGCCAGGTCTTGGCCGACTTTATTACAGAAGTCCCTGCTTCGCGGGAAAAAGAGTGCCAGGAAGAGGCTCAACCCTCTCCAGCACAGGATATTGATGATGTCTGGCGACTCTATACTGATGGAGCAGCCAACAACGAGGGTTCAGGCGCAGGGTTGAAACTAACTTACCCAGCGGGCCAAGAGTACACCTACGCTATTCGACTGGATTTTCCAAGTACGAATAACGAAGCGGAGTACGAAGCATTCCTGGCCGGGTTGAGAATTGCGCGTAAGATGGGAGTGAAAAACTTGGAAGCCCACATGGATTCCATGTTAGTAGCCAACCAAATAAACGGGACGTACACGGCTGTGAACGACACAATGGCCCTGTACCTCGCACAAGCAAAAACCCTTATATGCGATTTCAACGATTGTAGAGTTATGCACATCAAGCGAAGCGAAAACAAATCTGCGGATGCGTTAAGCAAGCTTGCATCATTAGCCTTCACCCACTTGAGAATGGACATCCGCGTTGAACTCCTTGTGGCACCATCAGTCCCGCACAAGGAAATTTGTGTCATCCAAACCGGCACGGAAACATGGATGACACCAATCATAAATTACCTTGCGGCGGGTATACTACCAGAGTTAAAGGCACAGGAAAGAAAGATACGTTGTAAATTGCTGAACTATCAACTTGTTGATGACATACTTTACAGGCGTAATTTTCTTGGCCCACTCCTTAGATGCGTGGACGACCAAGATGCTGATTACCTCCAAAGGGAAGTACACGAAGGCATCTGTGAAGTATACGCAGGTCCACATGTAGTTGTAGCTAAGCTAAACAACTCGGGATACTTTTGGCCGGGGATGCATACGGATGCACTGTCTTACATCAGAAAATGCAGGTCCTGCCAGCTCTACGCACCCAACACGCATCGCCCAAAGAATGAACTTGTTCCGGTCACTTCTTCATGGCCATTTCAGAAGTGGGCCATCGATGTGACAGGCCCATTTCCGACAGCAGCTGGGAACGTCCAGTTCCTAGTGGTAGCCATCGACTACTTCACCAAGTGGATAGAAGCAAAACCCTAAGCCCAAACAACCGCAAAACATATCAAAAAATTTATTTGGGAATTTATTATTTGTCGTTTTGGACTTCCACAGAATTTGGTGAGCGATAACGGCATCAACTTTGCTGACCAGGAGCTACAAAAGTGGCTGAAAGAACTTCAAATCACCCAAACCTTTACCTCAGTGGCACACCCGCAAGGTAATGGTGAAGTGGAAAGAGCAAACAAGAGCATCGTCGACGGCATAAAGAAAAGACTCTTGGAGCATAGATCCGGCTGGGTGGACGAAGTTCCACATGTCCTTTGGGCGAACAGAACGCTAAAAAAGGCAAGCACGGGCGAAACCCCGTTTAGCCTCACCTATGGCACTGAAGCTATGGTCCTGGTCGAAATTGGTCTACCCTCACCAAGAGTCATAACTCAACCAGAAGACAATGATGCGGAAAGACGGTTAGACCTCATGCTAACCGAAGAACGCAGAGACTTAGCCGCAGTGCGTGAAGAGAACTACAAGCGACAAATGCAAAAGTACTACAACACGCGGGTAAAACTCTGCAACTTCAATGTCAGAGACTACATACTGCGTAACAACGAGGCTTCGAACCAAGAGCGCCCAGGAAAGCTGCCCCGGTCTGGGAAGGGCCATACATTATTAAAGAAACTTTGGGAAAGGGCGCATATCTGCTCGAAAGGCTCGATGGCACCCCCATCCCAAGAACATGGAATGGAGCTCAATTACGCAGATGTTACATGTAGATCAATTCCAAACTTGTAAAGAAAAGGCCTAGAGCCACTTCTAATGGAAATGATTCTCTTTATCACATTGTGTTGATAGCCTTACCTTTATACTTATGAGCTGACCACACTGATATGCCGGTATTCACCGCATAAATAAGTGAGGGAGGAAGTAAGTCGTTACGTGTGGAAAGCGGCAAAACCCGCATAAACACAAAAAACGGTAGAAAATTTCTAAGGAAAAGATGAGGAAAACCTTCACGCTGATCAGATATAGGTGAAGTTTGGTCATCCTACTAAGTGAAAGTGACGGTCCTACCCGCACAATCATGATAGCGGAAACTGAACATTAGCCTATTATCAATCACGCGTCAAAGGGTTAACTTATTCAAAACACTTAGAAAATTGCTAAGTTAAACTGAAATATGCATGAGCAAAACATATAATGTTTACAAGGCAAGGCGTTAACAAAATATTTATATTCACAATAAAAATTCAAACATTACAAGAATGGCTAGGTATCTACCCGCCTACAAAAATATAAATCTATCCTAACGGTTGGAAGAGATCTCAAGGTTCACGCTTCAGGACCACTCCCTCCAAGGAAAGCCTTGAGAACAGCTAGCCCGTCATCAGCAGCAGCAATCTCGTTCACCTTCTCCACCACCGGATGCGGGAAGGCAGCATACTGGTTCACTACTTGGTCGTAGGCGGCTTCAGTGTCCACGTCGTGTAGAGGAAAGTTGGAAGGCGGGATGCCTTTCTCAACAAACCCCAGACCAAGCAGGAAACCAGCCTTTTCCCCATCCTCATGAGAAGCGTTGAGGGCTGCACTCATGGCATCGTCATAAGATGTGTTCGCAAAAATCCGATGCACAACCTACAAAAAAAATATATATATATCAAAAACTTTTCTAAGTATAAAAAAAAGCGTAAAGAAATTATGAAGCTATGCGTACCTAAGGCAACGCTTCTCGCAGAAGCCCCTCCTTATTTGTCAGAGCCTCCTGAAGGGTAGCTTGAGCTTAATCGCGGGTGCGTTCGGCTTCATTTTTGTTGAGGTTGGCAAGCAACACATCCTTAGCCGCAGCCTCTTCAATGCCCTTAAGCTTACGCTCAGTGCGATCAAGCATACCCTTCTGATCCAGGAGCACTTGGAGCTTCTTGGCGTCTTCTAGGGCTAAAGCATCATGAGCCTGCTGAAGCTTCTCTAGTTTGGCTTTAAGCTCCTCATTCTCGGCGCGCAGAGGCTCAGCAATGGCTTCAGCTTTGGTAGCCCTCTCGGTCGCGTTAAGCGCAGTCTCCTTGGCCAACCTAAGCTGCTCGTTGACAGCTTGGGTAGCCTTGGAGCGGGCCTCATGCCTGGCCTGGACCTCGACCTCAAGGTCCTTGAAGGCCTTCTCCTTCTCCGCTGCGGTGGCAGCGAGTCTCTTGTTCTCCTCCCGCAATGCTCGCGCCTGAGCCACTTCCAGGCTACGTGCCGTTTTTAACTTATCGTTTTCACGACAGAGTAGCTCGACGCGCGGCTGCATCCGGGCAAGGAGGATCCGGAGCTCATTGGACAGCCTACACTCCTGGTAGCTGGCCATTGCCTCCCCTAACGCACCGCTTGGGGCGGCATGACGCGCCCACTCGACGTAGTCCGCAGCCGTTCGGAGGGTCGTTCCCCGGAGGATCTTCCACCATGGAGCATACACCTCGTTGGAATCCGAAACTTCAAAAACAAAAAACAGTTAAAAAAATGACAAAAATAGATAACAGGCCAAAATAACCCCACGCACCTGTAGGGTCGATAACAGGCCGGTAGCCGCCAAACCCATCACCCGAACCTAAGGGATATCCATCCAAGAGGTCAAGGAGATGGGAAGGGGGCAAAGATTGGCTAGAAGCCCCAACCCTGAACATACCTGAAGAACCAGCCACGGACGAGGTAGTCGCTGGCGCCAGAGGGGGCATGGTAGAAGCCACCGTGGTAGAGACCATCGGAGGTGAACTCATTGGAGATGAACTCACAACTGTGGTCGCTGCTGCGGAGCTTGCAGAAGAAATCACCGCCGGCTTAGTGAAAGATGCGGTAAAGATGGCACTGACGGCCGGCGGAGATGACGTCATTACTGGAACAGTTGACTCAACGGTATGAGCAACCGAACCAGCACCGGAAACGGGTGCGGCCGCCTGGGTCATCGCCTCGGATAGGTTGACCAAACCTATCGTCGTGGGTCCAGAACTGCTTCCGCCCGCACCGCTCTGGAATGCGGATGCGTCCACTCCTGCATAAAGAACAAAACATTAAAAACAATGGCGAAAAGAAATGCGGGAAAGGTGAATAAAAATTATACTTACGGGTTTTCTTAATCTTGAAAGTTCTGACGGGCGGGGACGAACCTGATGGAACTGGCCTCAAATAAGTCACTTACGATCCCTTATCTCAGTTTAGATGATTAAAGGAATAGAAGCCATATGGTCACATTACATACTTCTAGTTTATGCTTTGTAGAACATACTTAACTATGTAGCGCTAGTGAAGTTTAAAAATGGGCAGAAGCAGTGGATTTGTCAAAACATATCACATGCTTGATAAGCAGTAAGATAAAGAACATCAACCACAAAAAAAGTGAATATAAGTAAGCTGATAATATAACCAGTAAACATCTAATTATTATTAGCAGTAAAATTTTAGGTCTAGAAATCACACAACTGAAATAATGTAAAATTTATTGCCTTGTTCTCTCTCCCAATACTTGCAGTGCCAAAGTCTGGATCAAAATCCGCATCATCAGGGTCATCTTCTGCAGAAAAGCAAGTTGTGTTTCAGTGAGGGTGATTATACAAACGACAGGTAAAATCCACTTCCTAAACAAAACTCATTAACAATTTTAGACAATGTAAGGTGCACGAGTTACCATCGACATCTTCGTCCTCATCCTCAAAATTGTCTTCATATTCATCATCATATGAAACTTTTGGCTTCTTCCCACGCACAAAGTTGTTGGAAGCAGCTGCAGTAAAGTTGGACTGTGGTATTGAACCATAACGATCAGTATTATTATTTAGCAATTTGTGGCGTAAAAAATAGCCATGATCTTCCTCCTGTTCATAGTAATCATCAGACAACATCTCATCTACATTTTGACCTTTACGTGCCTTTTCCACTTCTGACAAGTCATTTTCAGACCCCTCTTCATTTTTATAGCCAGAACTGTTTTTTGATTCTAACTCAGGTCTTTGATGCATGGGTTGACAGTCCCTCCAAAATGTTGATCCCCATCTCCCGGCTGGCTTTTTTGTACTAGCAGAAGCAACGTGTAAATTACCTTCACCGCCACCAGTTGTTGGTGACCTACTCACATCCTCCATCTTTGTTTCAAAGTCCTCATTGCGTACATTGTTTTCACTAGTACCATGCTGGATTTTGTCATTTAATGCACCCTCAAAACCGTTCCATTCGTGTAGTTTCTAAAACAAGCCATTCTCCACGTCACCTACGACTTCAATTACTCCCGCGTTGTCTCGGAGTCCCCTTCCTTGACACAAATGCAAACAAAATCAATCTTCAATTGCATATATTATTTATCTCTCAAACATCCAGTATATATATGAATGAAAATAATAACAGCAAAGAAGTTAGACGAGTAGCAAGGCAATACGAATGGTGAAAACAACTAAACAACGAACTGATGCATAACAAAGCCTGAAAACAAGAAATAAATGAAAAACCTAAATGCAAACGGAATCAAACTTGTTCAATTAAACATCTCAAGTGAAGGATATATAAAAATAAGAAGAAATTTGAATTGATTATAAAACAGCATAATATAATTAGGTCAATCGGAAGGTATTGAAGAAGAAGAGTCACCGTTAAACATCTACACATATTATTCGCTTAGCCGGCGGAAGTGGAATAGTAATAATAATAATAATAATAATAATAATAATAATAATAATAATAATAATAATAATAATAATCAATAACAGAATATTGGATGGATTATTGAAGCGACTGGATTCACCTGTTTGATTATTTTTATAATAATTATTATTATGTCCGATGTGAGAGAGAGAGAGAAAGAAAGAGCGGATGCGACTGTGTAAAGGAGAAACATGGAAGGATGGATTTGGCGAAATTTTTACCAAATGTGTTTATAGATTATTATTGTTATTATTATTGATAATTAATAATGTAGCAACATCTAGTGCGTGTTGTTACAAGGGCGAGACGGAACTCGGTTAATCGGTTTGATTTATCACGGTAATAAGTTTTTATAAGTTTTATTTATAAATTTGAAAGTCTAAAAGTTTTGTTACCAAAATTAATGGACCAACTGAAGAAACACGGATCCAATCTCCGGATATGAGTCCTGGATCCAATGAGTCCACAGGGTAAAGTATGTTAATTACAACTAGGATATGAGTACGACTTCCCAAAGTCCAATGACCGGACGCTGCAAAACAGACACCGTGAGTCTCGTTACAGGAAGGACAAGAGGGGGGTCTTCCTGTAACCACCCTCCGGCGTGAGAATCAGTAACGTTCGTAAATGAAGAAAGTACTGAAGTAAACAGACTAAGTGTAGTCAAAATACAAGTGATACCGTTTGACAAGGTATTTATAGCCGAAGGATGTAGGAAGGTGATTGGGCCATCTGTCCTCTTCCAGAAGATCTTTGATAACTGCCTGGACGCGTGTCCTCTTGTGATAGGTTGAGCTATACGTCCCATGTGCATGGGTATAACAACCTGGACACGCTTCGCCTAATGATAGGATGGATTGCACCCTGGCCATGTGCACGGTTATAACAAACTGGTCAGGTATCCTTTAATTATTGGTTGTTCAGTCACGTATTCCCCAAGTAAGTTCTTCTAGAGAGTATTTGAGTGATGACAGCTATCCCGCTGGCATTGTCTTCCGAATGTTTAGGCGGACAGATATCCCGTCTGGCGGACGACTTTTGAGGATGCTAGGACGCTTCCGCGCGTGGTGTGAGGACGTTCCTCATCATTCGTGATATGCGGGTGGTCCATGTGTCCCGCGGGTGGCTTATAAGAGGATTCTCTGTGACCCGCGGGTGGTACTTAAGGGTATTTGGGTCTTTTGGTACCCTACCTCTACAAGTCCCCCAGTCCAGTATTTATTCCGTGTGAAATCTTTATGCGGGTGAAATTCTGGACTTAATGCGTGTTGGGGATTTTTGTTGTTCAGAAGTTAGGTAGAAAATATCTTCTGATGGTATGGATAATCATGAAAAAGGACAAGTTGACCACTCGCAGGCGTGTGAACAGGTGATGGAACGTTTTTTACGGCTGCCACTGTACCCGACTGTACAACTTTTTCTCTTTTTCGAATTTCCAGCGTGACGTGTCAGTCGCTGGTTGGGTGATGTTTTCTCTCTCTACTATTCATATCCCATCGCATTAATTGCGATGGGTATAAATAATGAGATGTATCTTCTAATTGAAGTTTTATCGTCTTTATTCTCTAGTCAACTTTTTATTTTTTCTCTGATAAAGTATCGAATCTTTCTTATATGTCATTCTTAAATCTTCCTAAAATATCGAACGTTCAGACTGAAGTTGATGAGATAGAAATTTTATGGGACTATTCTGACTATGAGAAGTTGTTAGAGACTTATATTATTCCACCAGAGTGGGAACCCGAGTTCCCGGTCCTGGTTCGATAGCCAGTTTCCCACCGCTTGGGAAAATGGCTTTGTATTCTGATTACTTTGTTCATGGGAACTTCCGTTTACCTATAACGATATTCCTTGAAAAAGTGTTAACCGTCTATGGGATCCATATATCCCAACTGCATCCACGTGCTATGATGCGAATTCGTCACTACGAATTCGTATGTATAGCACGTGATATTGTACCTCATGTTGATCGACTTCCAGTTTTCTATCGTCTTGTTAACCGTAATGGCTGGTACACATGCCAAGAAGTTTCCGATCGGCGTATCGGGTACGAAGTTGAAAAGATTTCTACGGACTGGCGGAGCAGATTCTTCTGGATTTCTGAAGACGTTATTCCTTTATCTATGGTCCGCCGTCCGATAAATTCTACTCTCCCGGATGTTGTGACGGTTGTTCACGAAGGTCGTGACTGGTATCGTATTCTCATGACGGAACCAACGCCCATGCGTGCATTGCCAGAGGAAGCCCTAGTGTGGGCAGGCATGAGCCGTTTGTGGCTGGCAGAATTTATGGAACCTATATTTGTGGATCTACATGAACGTAAGTTATTTGTTATTGTCTTTTTTCTTACTTGAGTATTCTTATAGATCAACTTTTATGTTTTCAGGTCGGAGCTCCATGCTTAATACCCTTTTTGAGGACAAAGGGTGCGTGCGTAAAAGCATCCGCGAGGCGGGGGATCAACCTTTTAAATACTGTACTCTTTTCTATGAGTGTTTGGCTAAGTATAACTTTGTTATGCAAATCCCTTATTTTTTAGCGAGGACATATCGGAAAAGCTACCTATGCCAACTGAGGATGTTGAGACTAAGCAGCCTACTCCACCGAGTGATCTTAATGTGGGAAGTCAATCGACCCTTCCTCCAACTGAGACTATCGTGGAAGATAGGATGCCAGCTCTGCCGGCTGATATTGCAATAGAGGAAACCAATATCCAGTCTGAAATTGATACTCGTTTTGACTATCTTTTTCAGGCTGGGGGTGGTGTTGGTGGTCAGCAGGACAACCCTGATTTTACCGAAGAAGAATTAAGGAATGTGGAATCTCCTCCTCGTCCTCATCCATAACAACATTTTTCTACCCCAGCACGCCTTAAACCTTCTGGTTCCCGTTATTATGGGGATACGGGTCTGGGTGACAAACCTGAGCTGTTTGTCCCTCCATGGGGTATTACTAATGGGTCTCGGTTTTCTCACCCTGGAACTTGCATGGATTTTGTTGAACATTGCACGCCACCTGCCGAGATGGCATATGAACGTTACCTTTCCTGCCATGAACTTCACACAAATGTGGCTTATCATCTGGCTAATGCCTTGGCCGGCAGCCAAGAAGTTTTAAGTGAATGGCGCACTTTAGGCGGGAAGGTGGGGGAAGCTCACCGAGCTGCTGAAGCTGCGAAGAAGGAAGCTGAGGAGCACCGTGTCGCGGCTCAAACTGCCAAATGGAGACAAGTCGATGCGGAGAATGCCCTCAAGAGCGAGCAAGATCGTAACGCTGTAGCTGTTTGCCGATGGAAGGAAGCTTGTGAAAAGCAAAACTCCCTTCATGAGGCCGCTCGGGAAAAAACTCATAAGGAGAAAGATGATTTGGCCCGGGCGCATGAAGCAAACTCAGCTCTAGAAAATCAAGCGTCTCTTCAAAGTATTCGAATTCAGGAACTTGAGGTCGAGTTAAAGTTGCAAAGAGAGCAAAATGAACTTAAAGCCAAAAGTGCCCTTGAGGTTCAAACTGCTTATGAATCTCTTCTGCAAGTTCATGAGAATATGGTAGCAGAATCCCAAACGCTTCAGGCGCGAGCTAAGCAGGCGGAGCAGGATCGTCAGTGGTTCCTCACCCGAGGAATTGATGCTGTGAGTTTTCCTTCTTTGAATGTTCAATGCTTATTTCTTATTATTTGATATTGAAGGCTTTTGTATTTTTGTCCTTGCAGGTCGTCCGCCATATCAAGGGAAGCAAGGAGCTTGCTGACAATTTTGCTAATGTGATGACTGCTTTTTCTTCCCTTGGGCGTGTGATAGGATTTCATGAAGGGATGAAGTATGCTCAGAACAACCGCACATTTAAAGATCATCCGCTTCATGGAGTTGACGTCAAGCAAGCCTGAGCTTTGCGGGTGAAAGAACATGACGATCTAGTGTTCCCGCTTCAGTAAATGCTTCCGGAGTTTGCATCCACAGATGATGGCTTACAACTCTTGAAAATCTATCTTGGTGAAGAGTCTGAGGATGATTCTTCGGAAGATACCTCGTCAAAGGCTCCGGAAGGCGAAACTTCCACAAACCTTAGAATAGCTTCGTAGGTTTTTATTACGTGTAATTTTTCCTTTCTCTTTTTGTAATTATTTTTTGAATAATTAATGAGAGAAAATCTTGTCTTGTGTGTATATTCTTTTGTTTAAAGAAAATATCTTTTGGAATATATCTTTGAAATCCTCAACTTTTTGAAATGTTTGAATGTTTCGGATAACTATGTGATATGGAGGAGAGAGAAATTCTTGAGGGCAACGGAAAAGACGTGTATGACGTCATTGACAGTCTGTTTGCACTATCTTGAATTTCTCGCCTGACGTGTCAGCCATCTGGCGGCCCGCGGTTTCTCTCTCCTCTGTCATTTTTATGGATCGCATTGATTGCAATGAGTATAAATATAACCCTTGTGACTTCCATTTAACCTCTATTACTTTCATAATTTCTTTCAAATACTTCAAACTTTTCTGTAACTTTCTGAGATTTCTTAATTTTCTTGGAACTGAAATGGCTAAAGAGAAGAAGAATACCCCCACCATCAACGACGTTGTTGTCGGCCTTAAAGAAGAAGATTATAATGACGTTGTTAATGTTTACGGATTAACGAAGGAGTGGAAACCAGAACGTCCTGCTAGTGGTTCTATTGCCATTAGTCCTCTTCCGAATAAAATGGCTGTCTACGTGGACCAATTACCACGGGGAACTTCCGGATTCCGATTACCAAATTTGTCAGATTGGTCTTAACAACTTATGGGATTCATCTATCCCAAATCCATCCCTTTGGGATGTTGAGGATTCGAGATTTCGAATTTTGTTGCTAAACTCGTAACCTAGAACCGACTGTTGGCATGTTTGCCTTTTTTATAAGATGACCTTTCGTGATGGATGGTACAGTTTTGCCTCAATCGAGAAGAGGATTTTAGGCACGGAGTGGCTCCGTAGTCTTCATGGCTGGAAGCCAAAGTTTTTCTGGATTCATGAGGACGTCATTCCGTTCAAGATGTCGAAGCGTACAGCGGACGCTCCCATGCTCGTAGTTATTGCCATTGCTCATGAGGATCAGGCGTGGTATAAAACACTGATCTCCATGCCAACTCCCTTACGCCCAATTCATGAAGGGGCGATGGTGTGTGCAAAGATGAGCCGCCTGTGTCCGTTTCCAAGTCTGGAACCGTACTACGAGGAGACCAACAAGAGTAAGTTTGTTGTTATCTCTGTTTTGTCATTAAGTATTTTCTAACTTTGTTTTCTTGCTTTGTGTAGGTGAAGGTTCCGCCTTTAGCACTTTGTTGGATCGCGAGGGGGGAATGATGGTGCGCTGCCCAATCGATAAGAGGCATGCGCCTTTTCTTGGGCGCACCAGTTCGAACTTCGTGTTTCCCACAACATTTCGCTCGGAACCCAAAGTTTCCGAAGCGATGTATGCCAAAGGTGAGGCATACGTTAAAGATTGCATCAAAAAAGGTGAGGGCATTTTGAAACCCAAATCTATGACTGCTATTACTTCCAGCGGAGTGATTGTGCTCTTCCCGTCTAGCGAGGAGTCATCACTTTGTGAAGAAGCTTGTTCAACTGATGTTAATAGAGCTGTGGACTCATCTGCAGGTCTCACTCGCCAGAGAGCTGCGTCTAGCCAAACGGCGGATCAAGATGATACTACAATTGAAGCAGAAGGTAAGAGACCTGCGTCTGATGACGTCACTGCTGAGGGTGATCGTCGAGCGAGTGAGGCGGACGTCTCCAAAGCGGCTGGAAAACGCAAGGTTAATCCAGTCAAGATTGTCCTAAAGAAGAAGAAATCTAAAAAGACAAACCCTGCTGCTTTGGAAGCGCGTTTGGATCAACTCGACGCTGACGATCCTTCATTAGGTAAGCTAAATCTTTTCACTTGTTAATTGTTGTGGATTGGAATGTTTCCAACTCATTTGTTGATGTTTTTCAGTGAACCTGGATAACCTCTCTGAAGTTATTTCCAGTTTGAAAGATTCTCCTGTTCGTCCGCCACCACCGCGCCCTAACAATGCTAAAGATCCGGTTATTGTGGCGGACGACTCCCCAATGAAGAAGGAGGAGGCCGACACCACTGTTCACGCTAACGTGTTGCCTTCTCAAAATGTACACCACTTCAAAGATCAAGGGGGTGTGAGCACATTTCCATATGCTTCCCCAACTTCTCCTCCTCCTGGGGGGGAAGACCCCACCCCACACCAACCTAACTGGTCCTTATGTCGGGATTCAATATTCCGTGACGTGGACGCATGTTTTGATTTCCTGGGGGAGTGTCTTCCGCCTGGTGAAAGGGAGAGGCATCGCCTTAGTGTTCGCCAAGAGTTGCTAAACTCCCATTCTTATTATTTGGCGAACTCTCTTTCCACTACCCATGGAATAACCAGGGATTGGTTGGCAATGAATGAACAATGGGATGAGCTGGTGGCCTCTGCTTCTGATGCTAAAGAAGAAGCCCTTAGGGCTATAAACGAAGCTAGAGAAACCGGCCAGGCCCTGGAGGCGGAGAAGGTTGCCCGGTCTGCTGCCGAGGAAGCCAAGATCATTCTCCAAAAGCAACTGGATGAACAATCCAAGATGATGGCTGACCATAACAAGTTGCTGGAAGCCCTGCAGGCTGAGTCAGCGGCTAAGGAAAAGCGCTTGACTGATCTTAATGCCAGAAACCGTGATCAAGCCCTAGAATGTGCTAAACACAAGATGGAACTTATTCAGGCCAAGGCAGACTAAAAATGGCTATTGGCGAAAGCTATTCCCAAGGTATGTGTCTTTTACTCTTATCATAAATAATCTAAGTATTTGTAGGATTACTTAAGCATGATTATTTTAACAGGTCATTGTTGACGTCCGGGCTAGTGATGAGCTTGGGAATTGTGTTGCTATCCTCCTCAAAGCTTCTAAGCAGGCCGATCGCCAACTAGGCTTTCAAGAAGGTTATCAGTTTGGATTAAACTCCAAGCTTCCTGAGGAGTATGTTTTGGCTGGCCAAGATACTGTTGCCATTCTTAAACACAAATCAAAGCACTTTGATTCTTTGAAATTCTCTATGACGGAGCAGATATCCGAGCTTGCTGATAAGGAGGATAACATCCAGCAGCTAAAGACTCTTCTTGAACTTGATGAAGAAAACGAAGAAGAAGAAGATGACGAACATGCTGATGATGCGGGAGGCGAAGGTGCGGAGCATAAAGATGCTGCACCATGAATTTTTCTGTTCTTGTAACTTAATTTTTTTTTGTTTGTTTGTAATCCCATTTGTGTAAATAAAGAAGGTTTTATTTTTTATCTGGTACACTTTGTTTATTTGTCATAATATAAGTGTTTTGTAGGATTTTCTTTGAATGCCAATAAAGGATTACATAATAATACAAGTCTCACATGACTGAAAAGAAAATTTTCATAACTGAGGCGTAAGTCAAATTACAGGAAACGAAATTACAAAGGTTCTTAATATCTAGTTAGGCACGCAGGCCAAAAAGAAAAACCAACTAAATGTAAAATTTTCTCAGTTGGGCCCCATTCCAGGTTCTAGGGATCTCTGCCCCATCCAACCTTTCAAGTTTGTAGGCACCTTTAGATAGAACTTTCTGGATTCTATAAGGTCCTTCCTAGGTAGGGGCCAACTTGCCCGGAGGCTCTTGCCCTGAGGCTTCATTACTGCGGAAGACGAAGTCTCTCGCATCGAATTCACATCTTTGGATCCGAGAGTTATAATATTTTTGCAACTGGCGTTTGTAATTATGCTCTCGGGTCGATGCCAATTCCCTCATTTCCTCAAGGAGGTTAAGGTTCATCCGGAGTTCATGATCGTTATCTTCGATCATGAGAACTCTGGCGGATGGGATTCTGATTTCGGCCAGAATCATGGCCTCTGTGCCATAAGTTAAACTAAAGTGGGTTTTGAAGTTACTGGAATTTTTCTGAGTGCGGAAAGCCCATAACACATGGGGTAACTCGTCGACCCAACCCGTCCTTTTAGTTCCTAGTCTGGCTTTGATTCTTTCTTTGATGGTCCGATTAGTTCGTTCAACTTGACCATTCGCTTGCGGGTGAGCTATAGAGGTGAAGGTTTGAGAAATGTGTAACTCTTTTAACCATCCTTGTAACCCACTGTCCGCAAATTGTGTCCCGTTGTAACTAACGAGCTCTAGAGGGAGGCCGAACCGGCATATGATGAATTCCAACAGAAATTTCTTAACACTTACTACTGTTATGGAAGCAACCGATTTAGCCTACACCCACTTTGTGAAGTAGTCGATGGCTACTATAAAGAATTTGACCCGTCCAGGGGCTTCAGGGAAAGGTCTCATGATATCAATAGCCCATTTTTGGAACGGCCATGCTAAAGTGACTGGAACTAACTCGTTCTTTGGTCGTAGCGTGTAGGGGCATGCCTCTGGCAAGAATCACACTTTCTGATTTCATTTACCGCATCCAAGTGCATCCCCGGCCAATAATATCCGGCATTCATTAATTTCGCCACGACTATGCGTGGGCCAGCGTGAAGACCACAAATGCCTTCATGAACATCTCTGATTAGGTAGTTCGCGTCCTCAGCATCCACACATCGTAGTAGTGGTCCGAGGAAGGAACGTCGATACAAGACACCGTAAAGTATTTGATAGTTCAAGGCTTTGTGCTTTATCTTCCAGGCCGCTGTTTTTCCCTCCGGATGTACTCCGGATGACAGGTATGCTGTAATCGGTGTCATCCAGGATTCCACTCCTGTTTGGATCACTAAAACCTGATGTTGCGGGACAGACGGGCGGTCTAATATTTCGATGCGGATGTCTTTGGCAAAGTGTTAGAAGTTTGTTGAGGCCAATTTACTAAGAGCATCCGCTGATCTGTTCTCACTTCTCTTTATATGAATGACTTTGCAAGAAGAGAATTGGAGCATCAGATCTTTCGCCTGTGACACATATAAAGCCATGATATCATTTTTTGCTTCGTATGTGCCGTTGATCTGTCCCGCAATCAACATGGAATCCACTCGGGCTTCCAAATGTTTAACCCCAAGCTTTTTAGCTATCCTCAAGCCCGCCAAGAAAGCTTCATATTCTGCCTCGTTATTGGTACTTTTGAAGTCCAACTTTATGGCATATGTAAACTCATGGCCTTCGGGATTGACTAGCCTGAGTCCTGCGCCACATCCCTCACTACTTGAAGCTCCATCCGTAAATAAGGACCAAATCTGTCCTGATTCCGGGGGTGCTTGGGGTTGTTGCTCGATCAAACATTCTTTTTCTTTGTGATGCGGGACCTCTGTCACGATGTCCGCCAACACCTGCCCTTTGAGTGCTGGCCTAGGTTTGTACTCTATTGCGTGCTCACCTAGCTCGATGGCCCACTTGGCCAGTCGTCCAGAGAATTCAGGCTTGCTGAGAACGTTTTTGAGCTTGTATCCAGTCAAGACATTGATAGGGTGCCCTTGAAAGTACCGGCGGAGGCGTCGTGCAGCGTAGACCAGTGCCAAAACAAGTTTTTCTAGCATGGAATATCTTGTTTCTGGATCCGATAATGTTCTGCTGACGTAGTAAATCGGTGTCTGAACATTCTTGCGATCTGTCAGAAGGACAGCCCCGATAGCAATGTCTGAAGCTGATAGGTATAACGTCAACGGTTCTCCCGCGTGAGGTGCTGTTAACGTTGGGAGTTCCATCAAACATTTTTTAACCTCCAAGAAAGCTTGTTACGCTTCCGCGGTCCATTTAAATTGTGTTTCTTGTGGCAATTCCTTAGGGTTGAGATGAAAGGATGAGACTTGGCTGCATGATTTGCCAAAAAACGATTCAAAGCAACCAGTCGACCATTGAGTGTCTGAAATTCCTTGAGGGAAGATGGAGAAGGCATGCGGGCTATAGCTTGAACTTTATCTGGGTTAGCTTTGAAGCCCGCATCCGTGACAATCACTCCCAGAAACTTTCATTCTTCCATTCCAAATGAGCACTTGGCCGGATTCAGCTTCATGTTAATACCTTTCAAGGTTTCAAATGTCTCTTCAATATCTCTCAACATCCGGTCTTCCTCAACACTTTTGATTACGAGATCGTCCATATATACCTCTAAGTTTCGACCAATTTGATCTTTGAACGCTATGTCAATTAATCGTTGATATGTGGCTCCCGCATTCTTTAGTCCGAAAGGCATCATTTTGTAGCAAAAGGTGCGATGATCAGTGCGAAATGTTGTTTTGTCCTCATCGCCCGCTTCCATGCGGATCTGATGGTAGCCCTTGTAGGCGTCCAGGAAGCATTTGAATTTGAATGGTGCCACAGCATCAACCTTGAGATCTATTTTGGGTAAGGGATAACAATCTTTGGGACACGCTTTATTTCGATCTTTGAAATCGATACACATCCGCCATGACCAATTTCTTTTGGGAAAATACTGGATTAGCCACCCAGGTCTGATAACGAATTGGGCGGATGATTCCAGCTTGTAAGAGGTCCTGGACTTGCTCATTCATTGCTTTTGTTTGTTCTGGACCCATCTTACGTTGTTTCTGAACAATTGGCGTAAACAATGGGTTTACCCTTAATTTGTGTTCCGCAATGTTCCTCGGGACACCGGTCATATCCGCGGGTTGCCATGCGAAAACATCAATATTCTTTTATAATAATTGTTTCAAGAAGATCTGTACTATCTCGGAAATAGTAGGTCCTATTGTTATAGTTTGATCAGGAAATCTTTTGTTCAAAACCCATTTCTCTGGTTCAGTCTTCATAGTTTGTTTTGGAATCTTGCTAGGTTTTGAGCTCTCATTTGCAAAGCAGTGTCGATTAACATAAATTATTGATAAGGTCATACCCAATTTCCAATAACTGACACTGTCAAGATTGATAAACCACCAATAATTTAATAATACATTTAAAACTATGGAACTGCCCAAACAAGTGTACTTTGTTTCCGGTTAAGACACACATGATCATACCCCACATAATATAATGCACTCCTCTTGGTTTAATATCTGGACTTGCAAAACATGTGCTAGTATTTCTCTGCCCTCAATACCATATATGAACACAATGTAATAAGCTTGTCAGCAAGTCATCTCTCCACCCATTAACTACCGGTTTCATCTAGGGTTTTTCTGTGGCTTAGGTTCGGGTATGGAATCTGAATTATTTAGTGACTTATGGTGGAGGAAACCCAATTTATTCGAACAAACAGACAAACAAACTTGCTGACTTTTGCTCACACCAATACTAACTCAAACATATACTCTTTTTGAGCCTTTCATTGATTTTTCTTTTTTTTTCTTTAAATTCTTAATAATACATACATAAATAACTGACTCGAGACATACATACATTGTGTACTCTACTTAACAAACAACTTATATATAATCCTTAACATACTGGGTTTCATCCAAAAACAAAAGGCCAAGGATAAAATGACTTGTAATGTCGGTTCAATAAATGAAAGGGAAAAGCATAACTTGGCTCCTAAGGGATAATGTAGGGTAGGGAGTATTATTTATGTAAAGGCCAGTATATATGGGTTTAATAATAGCAATTAATAATAACCATGACCAAAGACCTCTACTTGGTATTAATAATAGCAATTAACAAGTTACAATTTCAGCTTTTGCGCACAATCAAGGTACTCTAAGACAAAAATTTCAATTTTTCGCCCGTCCCCACACATGAGGTTAACGATGTCCATAATGTTTGAATATATAACTTTTAAAAGAACATTAACAAGGAAAGGGTTAAATATTAAGTTTATTAATTTTATAACTGGGCTTAACGTGATGGTCCTATTAAATTTTACAATTATACAATTACACGTTTAACAACGAAACTAACAAAACAAAGAAAACTATTTAAATGAAATCACCTGAGATGAAAATAAATCACTCGTGTGAACTCGTGTTTGCTCTAGACAAACCCGCCTCCTCCATGACGTGAGGTCGAAGACTCACTCAAAAATAAACCGATTACAACTAATCAAATAGCGGTAAACGGGTGTCGAACACAGAGAGTTTTTGAAAAATGTGTTATTAAGTAGATATGAAATTTATCTATATTAAACTATGTGCTATAAGTAAATTCTGGTATTTGGTTTGTTGATTTTGATTAATGAAAATAACTGAAACAAATAAAAAGTTTTAAAACAATATGAGAAACAATGTTCTCCCCCGATTTTAGATTTTCAATATTGATAATCTTAACGTTACTTTTGGGATGAACTACATAGACATAGTTCGTGAGAATTCGTTTGAAAGTGATAAAAGAGAACTAAGTACTTGGATTATAATAATGTAAGGTTGTAACTCGATAATCAGTTTAATATAGTTAACCCTAATTCTCTTCTAATAAATCTCGATTGCCTATGGCACCAAGAACGGATAGTCAAGAACACGAATTTATACAATACTAACAATTACAAAACAAACTCACAATCACCATAGCAATACCATCATATGATAAAATTACTATCCAACAAATAACATAAATGATTCACAAATAGTCAACTGAAACCTTACAATTCGGGAGAGAACATAAATAGAACTAGCCACACATAGTTTGATTCATCATTACATCAATTAGGGTAATCGTACGAATCACAAACCCAAAAAAATATTACAATCCACCAACTATTGTTCTTGCACTCTCAAAATCGTCCTTAGGTGTTCTAGAATGAGAGATAGGTGAAAAGACAGCCCAAAGCGAATTAAAAATAATCTTGAAATTGGCAGTTTCGGCTTGGACTGTGGCCCACAGTTCACACCGTGGGTCACGGTGATGTTGCTGAAAAGTTGAACCGTGGCCTCCACGGTAATGTTGCTGCCACTGTACGGTGGCTTCTGCTGCATTTCTTCAATTGGACCGTGGTCCACGGTCTGAACCGTGGGCCACAGTGGACTTCAGCCACATACTTCATTTTTCACATGTTTTGACCTCTCTCGAGTCTCTGGTTCCTTCGGTTTCTTCGTTATACACCATATTGACTCCGTAACCTCCTTTTGCCTGCAATTAACCGCAACGCAGTAGTTATCTAATTCCACAAGATAAATAACATGCTTTCGGTTTTAGCCATACATAACACACATTTACACATTAACCCTCTTCTTGGTGATCATACATAGATTTTAAAAAATAATCAATTCTTCTCGCATACGCTTGTACAATCATCAAATCTCCACCTATGTAAATGCTTTGACATGAATGCAAATCAAGTGGTCTTAAAATGGGTTATAACGGGGCCAAGTGTTAGGGTACGAAAGGGAATATTTAAAGTAGCTTAAACGATCCAATCCGACTTATTACAAAACAACTAAGTAAATAATGAAATAACCAACTATATACATCACTAACTTCTCTCTCTCTCTCTCTTTTGTTTTCACTATATAGTACTTGAACATTGCATACTTGAACATTGAATCTCTAACACAAATATATATTTTTTTGTAAGCATAATAAACATAATGCTTAGTACATCTTATTGATAAATACTAAAACAATTACACAAAAACCTATTAAGTCGGATGGTCTCGCAATATAACACCGGGGTTGATTGCATGAAAGAATAGCCCAACAAAGTTTTCTAACCGAACCAACCCCCCGCCCCCCCTCTCATTATCCACGCTCATATATGTTATGTATGAGGCCTAACCCCCAAAACCCACACTCGCACTCATCCGGACGAGGCTTAACCTAAGTGCCTCTATCACTTTTGCACTCATGCCAAGCTAAGATCTCAAAATGCACTAATTGTACAAGTTTTATAGGAGAATATCAACCTTCTCACCAATCATTACTTTCTCAATTCTCAAGTGTAAACGAACATATTATGCAAATTATTGCACCAAAAGCATGCTAACCTTGATTAGAAAACTACATAATCTCCTTTTAAAAACAACTAGGCACATGCTATTTTAGGAATTGTGACCATGAAAAGGGACCAAAACCTTACTCCGCCATTTTACCACTTTCTGGTTTCTTTAAAATTTTTTACAATTTTCAGATTATTTATTATTATTATTTTTTATTTATTTATTTTTTTTTAGATCAAACGAAAATTTTCAAAACAGATGAAATTTTCCTCATCCCCACACTTGGGATACATTATCCTCAATGTACGGTTTTAAGAAAAATGAAAACAAACTACATTTTAAAAACAACCTTCTTTTCAACACAACCCACAATACTTAATCATAAGTATTCCGTCCTCCACCAATCCACCCAAAAATAAATAAAAAAACAAGAATGATAACAACTATACAGAAATATACGGAACGGTGTTCACCTGGTAAGACGAGACTCAATAAAGAGTAAGGCGGGTGGGCCGGCCCCAAGATGGACGTCATGAAGTCCGAAAACTGCCCAAAGTTAAATGCCCCATCGCCGCCGCTTGTGACACCCGGTAATTTCCCAACCCTATAAACTAAGTAATCAACCTAATAATTAGGTGATTGTGAATATTATGCGCGCTAAATTAGAATCAGCGCGGGCACGTTATGTGCGCCCTGCGCGAGCGCGCTATGTTAGAGTCAGCGCGGGCACGTTATGTGCGCCATGCGCGAGCGCGCTATGTTAGAATCAGCGCGGGCAATTGTTATGTGCGCCCTGCGCGAGCGCGCGATGTAAGAACCAGCGTGGGCATATGTTATATGCGCCATGCGCGAATGTTTTGGCTTTATGTTTTCATGTAACTTAACTATATGTTGTCTAATGGGTTGACCGTCCCGCATGATGCTAAGGCGGGTGCATCCCAAATCGTTTATGCGCGTGCGGAAGGGGAACTAACCTCCCTGCATGGCGGGAACATTGAGAGTTAGTTTCTCTGAAGCTCCAAGATGGAATTGACTTCAACATAACTGATCACTATGTTGAAATACCAAGACCACCTGGAGAATCTACAAATGAAACTCATTGTCCCTGACTGCGAGAAGGTTACGCACCTACCCGCAGCAAAGAAATGTCCTTCACGCAGAAAGCTATGCGCACAAAGTTATACGCGCAGAACACTTAGCCTAATCTCCAGATTTAAGGAGGATTATTCCCGCCCAAAAGGAAACAGTAGCGTGTTTCAGAGATTTCCACTTTTTACTGTACACTGACAAAAGTACCTGAAAAAGCACACTGTAACATGAAAAGTCAACTGTCGGCCGCCCCACTCTCACCAACCACAGACCTGCATGTCCTGTCCAAATCAAATCAGAATCTTTTATCCACTCCCTAGGACCAATCACCTCCACTTTTAAATAAATAATAATAATTTCCATACTTTATCATCATTACACCTAGATATGAAAAGATTACAATCCCCTAAAGCAAGGGATTGTGTTCCCTAAATCTTGCCTATAAATATGTAACCCAAATTATCACCCAAACACACTTCAAACTTCTCTCTTAAGAACTGCAAACTTGCACTAATCATCTCCCAAGCATTCGTTGTTTTCATTTCCGATCCTGTTACTAGGTAAGCCAAGATTATAACCTTGAGATCTACTTTCCAACCCTTATATTCTCCTATTTCTTGATCTTAATATATATACTTCTTGTTATTTAATCGTATTCTAGACCTTCAATTCCGAGGCCAACACCAAGAAAACCCGAATCTCGATTAATCCCTTAACAAGAACCACAGGTGAGTCTCACAGCCCCTATTTTCACTGTTTTCACTATTTTTAAACTGTTTTCGGGGCGAGGGACACGTACTTAAATTATGTTTTATCATGATACTCTTACAAGAAATGCAAGCAATTATGTGTTTAAGTAATGTTTCATTATGGTATATTTACGAGCAATGCAAACGGTTATCTATGGTTTTCGATGAGAGTGAGATACGAGTAAGTGATCACTTTACCATTGGAACTCTAAGGGTAGGGACTGCTGGTTTGATCCACCCACTCGTAGGGGTCGCACCTCTTACACAGACGAGTGCCTAGCATGTCACGGGGCAGTACTATGGGATTGAGCCCGCTCGTTGAGGTCGCTCCTCTTACGCAGACGAGCGCCTTGTTTTCCGGCACAACGTCCGCGCGTAACCCGCGGGACGGTATTATTCGCTCGTAGTGGCAGCGCCACTTACACAGACAAGCACGGTTTTTCAGAAGTGTCCGCGCGTAACCCGCGGGACGGTATTACTTATTTCGCTCGTAGTGGCAGCGCCACTTACACAGACGAGCACGGTTCCCAGAAATGTTCGCGCGTAGCCCGCGGAACGATTTTATCAGAATATGTTATCAGAACTATGTTTTACTAAGCAAGTGTTTTAATGATGCTATCAGAATTATGTTTCAGAATGATTTTTATCAAGACTATGATGCAATACGAATTATCAAGTTACTAAAACTTGTGAACTCACTCAGTTTATACTGATTCAAATGTTTTACGTGTCTTTCAGGAGATAACTAGGTAGCGCATGGAGTCACACTTAGAGCACCTCACGCTGAACATCTAAAACTAGCTTTTTGGAAGATTTTAGTTCTATCCCTTCGATGCGCGCGGTTGTTCCCGCCGCGCAAGGGGATATGGCATGGAAATCTTCAACAGTTTTTATACTTGGATGTTTTTATGTAATTTTTAAACAATGTAATGTATTTGTATTAAACATTTCATGCGCAATGAAAATCTTACTTTGAATGTTTGCAATGGCCCGTGCTTAATTATCAATCCCCACTCGCGCGCGCTCGGCTGTTTCCGCCGTTCAGGGCCGGGTGTGACAGATTGGTATCAGAGCCCGGGTTATAGCGAACTAGGAAAAGAAGTTTTAACCTAGACTATAACCGTTGGGGAATCGCATGAAATATTTTTCAAAGAAAATATTTTCAAAAGAAACTATACACACACTTAGGAACACGGGTCACACAGTGTCTAGTAAATAAAGATAAGAACATTATGTGCTCAGAGCACATGCGCTAAGTTTGATATATTTTCATTCTCTTTTAAAGCGAGAATGCCTCCAACTAGAGCCAAGGGAATTACCATGACACCCGAGGAACTCGCGGAAATAATCGCGCAGGCGATCGCGACACATGAGGCCAGCAAGGCCGAATCTAGTCAGGGTCGTCAGGAGAACGAGACCCCAGAACCCGAATCAGGAGCCTTGGACAAAGGGTGCTCCTATAAGACATTTATGGCGTGTAGGCCTTGGCCATTCAAGGGTACCGAATGGGCCATTGGGCTCTACAACTGGATTGACAAGATGGAGACAGTTCTCTCCATTAGCGGATGTAGTGAGAACCAGAAGGTCCTTTACGCGACCTGCATGTTCCAAGAAGCAGCTTCGTCTTGGTGGAAGCTTCAAGTGAAGACTATGGGGCGAGAAGTTGCTCTTCACAAGACCTGGGAGGAACTGAAGGAAATGTTGATGAGAAAGTTCTGCTCTCGCGCAGAAATTCAGAGTCTGCAACAGGAATTCTGGAACCACACCATGGTAGGAACGGATATCGACGCCTACAACAACCGGTTCAACGAGCTTTGCCAGTTGGTGCCAGACATGGCAAACACGGAGGAAAAGAAGATCGAGAGGTATATCTTTGGGTTACCTCCTGTTGTTAGGGTTCCGCTCAACGCCGCAGCGCCTCCAACCTTTGATGAGGCGGGTAGCGCGGGCCATCACCCTTACAAGGGATACGGTCCGTGCGGGTATGTTGACTACGCGCGGAAACGAGCAGCGAACCTCTGACTCCAAGAGGAAATGGAACTCTCACCACCGAGGGTCCGACTCCAAGCAGCCACCGTTCAAGAAGCAGAAGAGCGCAAGGGTTTACGCGATCCAAGCCGCTGAGCCGTCAAGGAAAGGATACAGCGGGCCTTACCCATGGTGCAACAAATGCAAGTTTCACCACGAGGGTGAATGCGCGAGCGTCATGTGCGCCAAGTGTAACAGGTCAGGGCACAAGACGGTGAATTGCCGTGCTAAGGAAGCTGGACCCAGTGACAACTGCTACGCATGCGGAAAGCCAGGGCATTTCAGTCGGGATTGCCCGCAAAGGGGAAACCAAGCTCGCGGGAGAGCTTTTGTGATCGGCGCGGGCGAAGCTAAAGAAGAGCCGAATGTGGTAACCGGTATGTTTTTGCTTAACGGCCATTTTGCATCTGTCTTATTTGATACTGGCGCTGACCTAAGTTTTATATCCGCTGAGTTTAAAGACTCCCTAGGCTTAGCAACCAGTAGGCTAGACACACCTTATACTATAGAACTAGCCAATGGTAGGCAGTTATGCGCGAACGAAAGAACTGAGCAATGTGTAATAGTCATGGGAGGTCACGGGTTCAATATTAACTTGTTGCCAATAGACTTGGGAAGTTTTGACATTGTGGTAGGTATGGATTGGTTAGTCGAGAACCACGCGGAGGTTATTTGCCATGAGAAGCAGGTTCGGATCCCACTGTTGAACGAAGAAACCTTGGTGATTCAAGGGGAAAGAAGGGGAGTTGCGACGAAACTGATTTCGTGCCTAAAGGCGCGCAAGTGCCTAAGGAAAGGGTGCTACGCCTTCCTGGCGCATGTAGTAGAGAAGAAAGGAGATGAGCGAAGAATTGAAGACTTACCAGTAGTGCGCGAATTTCCAGAAGTTTTTCCTGAAGATTTGCCCGGATTACCGCCGCCGCGACAAGTCGAATTTCGTATTGATTTAGTCCCAGGAGCTGCGCCAGTAGCTCGAGCGCCTTATCGACTAGCTCCATCTGAGATGCAAGAGCTATCCAATCAGTTACAGGAACTATTGGATAAGGGTTTCATACGCCCAAGCTTTTCACCTTGGGGAGCTCCAGTACTGTTTGAAGAAGGATGGTTCGTTCAGAATGTGTATTGACTACAGGGAGCTGAACAAGCTGACAGTCAAGAATCGGTACCCCTTACCGAGGATTGACGACTTATTTGACCAGTTGCAGGGATCCAGTTATTATTCGAAGATAGATCTACGGTCAGGATACCACCAACTTAGGGTCCATGAGGAAGATGTGCCGAAAACAGCCTTCCGAACTAGATACGGCCATTATGAGTTCTTAGTGATGCCTTTCGGGCTAACTAATGCGCCGGCTGTATTCATGGATCTGATGAACCGCGTGTGCAAACCATACTTGGATAAGTTTGTGATTGTATTTATAGATGATATTCTGATTTACTCTCGGACCAAGGCCGAGCATGAGCAACACCTGAGATTGATTTTGGAATTGTTGAGGAAAGAAAAGTTGTATGCGAAGTTTTCCAAGTGTGAGTTTTGGCTTAGAGAAGTTCACTTTCTCGGTCACGTTGTAAACGAGAAAGGAATACACGTCGATCCTTCCAAAGTCAAGGCCATCGAAAACTGGGAAGCGCCAAAAACCCCAACTGAGGTGAGGCAATTCCTAGGACTAGCTGGCTACTATCGACGCTTCATTAAGAACTTCTCCAAGATAGCTTTACCTCTGACCGCGCTAACTCAGAAAGACAAGAAGTTTGTTTGGGGCGAAAATCAGGAAGCGGCATTTCAAATGTTGAAACAGAAGTTATGTAGTGCGCCAATTTTGTCTCTGCCCGAGGAGACGGATGACATCGTCGTTTACTGCGACGCTTCACATCAGGGACTCGGATGTGTCCTTATGCAGCGAGACAAAGTCATAGCGTATGCCTCGCGCCAACTCAAGACCAATGAAAAGAACTACACAACGCATGATCTGGAACTTGGAGCGGTTGTCTTCGTGCTAAAGATTTGGCGCCATTACCTCTATGGTACAAAGTGTATAATCTTTACGGATCACAAGAGCCTTCAACATATATTTGATCAAAAGGATTTAAACATGAGGCAACGAAGATGGGTGGAGTTGTTGAATGATTATGATTGTGAAATTAAGTACCACCCTGGAAAGGCGAATGTGGTAGCAGACGCGCTAAGTAGGAAGGAGCGAATAAAAACGCTACGAGTCAAGGCTCTAAGGTTGACCATTCGCGCAGATCTCTCTACCCGCATCCGAGACGCTCAGCAAGAAGCCTTGAAACCAGAGTTTGTTAAAAACGAATCCCTTGGGGGTATGATTAAGAGTTTGGAACTTAAAGAGAACGGCAATCTATTTTTCGCTAACCGCATATGGGTCCCTCTCAAGGGAGGATTGCGCGAGCAAGTATTAAACGAAGCTCACAAGACGCGGTATTCCGTACATCCTGGCGCAGACAAGATGTACCAAGATGTTAAAGTGCTGTATTGGTGGCCCAATCTTAAAGGCGCCATCGCGACGTATGTCAGTAAGTGCCTGACGTGTTCGAAGGTAAAGGCTGAATACCAGAAGCCGTCGGGGTTACTTCAGCAGCCAGAAATTCCCATGTGGAAGTGGGAACAAATCTCTATGGACTTCATCACCAAACTGCCAAGGACACCTGGGGGTTACGACACGATCTGGGTTATTGTAGATCGGCTAACTAAGTCAGCGCACTTCCTGCCGATCAAGGAAACCGATAAGATGGAAAAGTTAGCCCGATTGTATATTCGAGAAGTAGTTTCAAAACATGGAGTCCCAGTGTCCATCATTTCTGATAGAGATAGTCGGTTCACCTCAAGGTTTTGGAGATCGTTACAAGGGGCTTTAGGTACTCGTCTTGACATGAGTACGGCATATCATCCCCAAACGGATGGACAAAGCGAGCGAACAATCCAGACATTGGAAGATATGCTGCGCGCGTGCGCAATCGATTTCGGAGGTAGCTGGGATACTCATCTCCCATTGGTTGAATTTTCTTACAACAACAGTTATCACACAAGCCTCAAGGCTGCGCCGTTTGAAGCTTTGTATGGGCGCTAGTGTAGATCCCCACTGTGCTGGGCTGAAGTGGGTGACAAGCAAATGACTGGTCCAGAATTGATCCAAGAAACAACAGACAAGATTTTTCAGATACGGGATCGCCTTAAGACAGCGCACGACAGACAGAAGAGCTACGCAGATGTGCGAAGGAAACCGTTGGAGTTTCAAGTAGGGGATAGAGTACTTTTGAAAGTCTCTCCATGGAAAGGAATCCCCCGTTTCGGCAAGCGAGGAAAGTTGAATCCGCGCTACATTGGACCATTTGAGATCCTGGAAAGGATCGGTCCGGTTGCTTATAAACTCCGTTTACCCGCCGAACTCAGTGGAGTTCATGATACGTTTCATGTGTCCAACCTCAAAAAGTGTTTATCTGACGAAACGTTGATTTTACCATTGGAAGAGATTCACATCGACAAACAACTGCACTTCGTAGAAGAACCTATAGCAGTAACCGATTGGAAAGAACAAAAGTTACGCAGAAGCAGAATCAAGTTAGTAAAGAATCAATGGAACTCAAGGCGTGGGCCTGAATTCACTTGGGAAAGAGAAGATCAAATACGCAAGAAATACCCACACCTCTTTCAGAGCATGGCTTCTGCCAGCGACGTCTCCTAAATTTCGGGACGAAATTCTCTTAACAGGGGGAAAATGTGACACCCGGTAATTTCCCAACCCTATAAACTAAGTAATCAACCTAATAATTAGGTGATTGTGAATATTATGCGCGCTAAATTAGAATCAGCGCGGGCACGTTATGTGCGCCCTGCGCGAGCGTGCTATGTTAGAGTCAGCGTGGGCACGTTATGTGCGCCCTGCGCGAGCGCGCTATGTTAGAATCAGCGCGGGCAATTGTTATGTGCGCCCTGCGCGAGCGCGCGATGTAAGAACCAGCGTGGGCATATGTTATATGCGCCATGCGCGAATGTTTTGGCTTTATGTTTTCATGTAACTTAACTTTATGTTGTCTAATGGGTTGACCGTCCCGCATGATGCTAAGGCGGGTGCATCCCAAATCGTTTATGCGCGTGCGGAAGGGGAACTAACCTCCCCGCATGGCGGGAACATTGAGAGTTAGTTTGTCTGAAGCTCCAAGATGGAATTGACTTCAACATAACTGATCACTATGTTGAAATACCAAGACCACCTGGAGAATCTACAAATGAAACTCATTGTCCCTGACTGCGAGAAGGTTACGCACCTACCCGCAGCAAAGAAATGTCCTTCACGCAGAAAGCTATGCGCACAAAGTTATACGCGCAGAACACTTAGCCTAATCTCCAGATTTAAGGAGGATTATTCCCGCCCAAAAGGAAACAGTAGCGTGTTTCAGAGATTTCCACTTTTTACTGTACACTGACAAAAGTACCTGAAAAAGCACACTGTAACATTAAAAGTCAACTGTCGGCCACCCCACTCTCACCAACCACAGACCTGCATGTCCTGTCCAAATCAAATCAGAATCTTTTATCCACTCCCTAGGACCAATCACCTCCACTTTTAAATAAATAATAATAATTTCCATACTTTATCATCATTACACCTAGATATGAAAAGATTACAATCCCCTAAGGCAAGGGATTGTGTTCCCTAAATCTTGCCTATAAATATGTAACCCAAATTATCACCCAAACACACTTCAAACTTCTCTCTTAAGAACTGCAAACTTGCACTAATCATCTCCCAAGCATTCGTTGTTTTCATTTCCGATCCTGTTACTAGGTAAGCCGAGATTATAACCTTGAGATCTACTTTCCAACCCTTATATTCTCCTATTTCTTGATCTTAATATATATACTTCTTGTTATTTAATCGTATTCTAGACCTTCAATTCCGAGGCCAACACCAAGAAAACCCGAACCTCGATTAATCCCTTAACAAGAACCACAGGTGAGTCTCACAGCCCCTATTTTCACTGTTTTCACTATTTTTAAACTCTTTTCGGGGCGAGGGACACGTACTTAAATTATGTTTTATCATGATACTCTTACAAGCAATGCAAGCAATTATGTGTTTAAATAATGTTTCATTATGGTATATTTACGAGCAAAGCAAACGGTTATCTATGGTTTTCGATGAGAGTGCGATACGAGTAAGTGATCACTTTACCATTGGAACTCTAAGGGTAGGGACTGCTGGTTTGATCCACCCACTCGTAGGGGTCGCACCTCTTACACAGACAAGTGCCTAGCATGTCACGGGGCAGTACTATGGGATTGAGCCCGCTCGTAGAGGTCGCTCCTCTTACGCAGACGAGCGCCTTGTTTTCCGGCATAACGTCCGCGCGTAACCCGCGGGACGGTATTATTCGCTCGTAGTGGCAGCGCCACTTACACAGACGAGCACGGTTTTTCAGAAGTGTCCGCGCGTAACCCGCGGGACGGTATTACTTATTTCGCTCGTAGTGGAAGCGCCACTTACACAGACGAGCACGGTTCCCAGAAATGTTCGCGCGTAGCCCGCGGAACGATTTTATCAGAATATGTTATCAGAACTATGTTTTACTAAGCACGTGTTTTAATGATGCTATCAGAATTATGTTTCAGAATGATTTTTATCAAGACTATGATGCAATACGAATTATCAAGTTACTAAAACTTGTGAACTCACTCAGTTTATACTGATTCAAATGTTTTACGTGTCTTTCAGGAGATAACTAGGTAGCGCATGGAGTCACACTTAGAGCACCTCACGCTGAACATCTAAAACTAGCTTTTTGGAAGATTTTAGTTCTATCCCTTCGATGCGCGCGGTTGTTCCCGCCGCGCAAGGGGATATGGCATGGAAATCTTCAACAGTTTTTATACTTGGATGTTTTTATGTAATTTTTAAACAATGTAATGTATTTGTATTAAACATTTCATGCGCAATGAAAATCTTACTTTGAATGTTTGCAATGGCCTGTGCTTAATTATCAATCCCCACTCGCGCGCGCCCGGCTGTTTCCGCCGTTCAGGGCCGGGTGTGACACCGCTACAACCTTCTCCTTGTGGTGGTGGTGGTGGTGGTGGTGGTGCCATTGATTGCACATGATTGACCCACATTGAGTGATGAAGAGGTGGTTCGGCATAGCGTACAAAACCGTCATACGGTGGTAAAGTCGTGTAAGCCACAACTGGTGGATTCGGTATAACTGGTTCCCCCGCATGCCATTGTTCATGCATCCGCCAATTCCTATCATCCAAATATCGCATGTTTGACTCGTGCTCCCACCCGCAAGCTTGGGCACAGTTCCACATCTCCATTCTCTCATATCTCTCATTTTCGGCCCGCTCAGCACAGGCCCCCCATGAAGGTCTGATGGTCAAATAATGCTCGCGACTCATCCGACCAATTTTCATACGTTGAGGCCTATGCCTTTCCACCACCTCGTTCATTGACCCCACATGGTCCCAATTATTACCATACGAGTCATAACCAGCCGAATAATCCCAACCCCCGTGTTGGGAACCACTACCACCACCCACAGCCATGAAATCTGGCTCACCTAGTTCCTCCACTTCTTCCACTTGCTCATCCACCTCTGCCTCCACATCTTCTCGTGATGTCTATCAGTTCGTGTGTATACCCACTCCAGTAAATCCATCAACTTGAACTCTTTGAAAACTTTGGTCATTCCAACCGAATCCTCACTGATCACACCATGATTTTTTAATAATTCTGTGATTAGTCGACAATGCGGTATTAGCTTCCGCTAGTTGCTTTCCCGACTGATCCATATGTTGTACATTACTAAATAGCGGAAAGAAATGAGGGGTTTCCCGCACATTAACGCATACAATACGGGAATATCACTGTTTCTCACTACCGAAATGTCCCCCCAACGGGGCACCACATTGTGTAAGCAAATAGACATCAACAACTTTGCCTAAACCTTTAGGTCATTTCTCATTATCTTATTACTCCAGCCTCGACCTCCTTTAAGAACTTTAGCTAACATATTGTGCCATTGGGGATGCTTGTCAGGACTTTCAAACAATCTTTGGAAGAAGGGTACACATATGAATTGCTCGGTTTACTGTCAAATAGTGCTATCTGATTGAACGTGTCAAAGGACATCACAACTTCATGTCCACCCACCCTTCCAATCAATTACATGTTGGACCCCCTCTTGTATGTGGGACATCTCAACGTGGGCACCCACTCCTCAATTTCTTTATCATGCAAAGTGTTACTCTCTCCATCGTAGCTGCATCCCAACCTAAGTCCTTAAATCTTTCAATTAACCCGAATGCCTCAAACCCGGGATCCGTTACCTCTTTTTCACACGTGTACCCCTCGATCCGATTTTTCAAAGCGGCCATTTTATCGGTGAATAACTCCGATTGCCATTCCAACGCGTACTTTGACAACACCCCACCTCTCCAAGTGGGTTTTTCAGTCGGTATCTGCACATGTGCTTGTTCTTCATGCAGTCTTTGCCTTTTTGCTTGAGCTGTTCGGCCGCTAGAAGATGATGCCTTTCCCTTTCCCCTATCCGAGGTTCTACCCATCTACACACATAAAACAACCCAAACAACCAAGTTAAGTCAACATATACCTCCCCACACTTGCTTGTTACTATGGTTGTGGATAATCACTCGTTAATCAATTTACCAAAAATTTCAAGAATTGCTTCAACACATGATTTCCAACTTATCAATATACAACCATATGTTTGTAATATTTATCCACTATCCACAACCATAATGAACAACCATTATACTAATTACTCAAACAAGCAAGTAGGTATATAGTTCAAATGAATTCTACCTTAACAATTTTTCAATATGTACAAGAAAATTGACAAAGAACATACCTTGAGAGTTGAATATGATGAACACTAACTCTTTCTTCACACAATAACAAAAACACCCACAATTTCTTAAGAAATTCGTCAACCCTTTTGCTCAATAAACCGATTAACACTTAACAATGAGTGAAATTAGACTTGTTATTGTTAATCCTCATGAAAATTCAATGAAAATAGGGTAAAATATCTTTATATTTGATGGTGATATGAAGAAGTTAGGATGTGAAGGTTAGGGTTTGTAGAGAGGAGTTGAGAAGAAGAAGATGGTGAAAATTGAAGTAAATAATGATGGTAGGTGGAATATGTGGTGTAGAATTGGTTTAAAATTAAAATTTTCTTGTTTGTTAACCCCAAAACCGAACCCACTTGATGCAGTCTCGACTGAACGTGGGTCACGGTTCACACCGTGGTCCACGGTTGACTAAAATTCTTTCAGTCAAAAGGTGGACCGTGGCCCACGGTCTACACCTTGGGTCACGATCAAGTTGCATCAGATTGGACAGAAGCCACCGTGCCGTGGCTCACGTTCGTCACCGTGGGCCACGGTCTACACCGTCATCCACGGTTCACCCTTTTTTTATTTTTTTATTACCATACCCCCATGAAAAACCCGAGTTGTCCCCAACACGGTAAAAATTTTTATGAAAACCTCCCCACACTTGATTTGGACATACTCCAAAGCGAGAAAGGTAATTTTCAAAACCAAATTTGAACAAAAAGCTAAACTAACTTATACAACATACATGGACCTTTACGAAGTGGGGACATCCGGTGAGCTTAGGATAAAACTCACCTTATCATCTTTAAGCATATTTAGATCTTTGCCTTCTAGGTATGGTTTGAGGCAATGTCCATTTACAACTTGTTTGATTTTATTTTGCATATCTTCAATCTCCACATCACCGAACCTCCCTACTCTTGTGATGACATACTGATTCATCCACTTACTTTTTAGCTTCCCGTGAAACAATTTGAGTCTCGAATTGTACAACTATACTGTTTGCCCAACTTCAAATGTTTTCTTCCTTATCATAGCATCATGCACCCTTTTTTAACTTTTCCTTATACGCCGAGGCACATTCATACGCTTCATCCCAGATTTCCTGTAGTTCACTCAACTTCAACTTCCTCAACTTTCCGGCTTCATGATAATCCATATTAACACTCTTAAGTGCCCATAATGCTCGATGAGTCAACTCCATTGGTAAATGGCACCCCTTTCCATACACCAAACGATAAGGAGTAGTACCAATCGGTGTCTTGTAAGCTGTTCGATGTGCCCAAAACGCGTCATCCAACTTAACCGGCCAATCTTTCCTATCCACCCGAACCGTTTTCATCAAAATTTAGTTAATTTGGCGATTGGAAAACTCAACTTGACCACTCGTTTGAGTATGGTAAGGTGTTGCAATTTGATTATTGACACCATAGCATTTTAACAATTTACCAAACGTGAAATTCTTGAAGTGCGATCCACCATCACTTATGATTACTCTTAGGATACCGAATCTTGAAAAAATGTTAGCTTGGACAAACTTACAAACCACAGAGTGATCATTAGTTCTTGTTGCAACAACTTCAACCCATATTGACACATAATCAACCGCAAAAAGAATGTACAAGTACCCACACGAGTTTGGAAACAGGCCCATAAAGTCTATGCCCCAAACATAAAAAATGTCAACCACCAAAATGGGTTGTAAAGGCATTTCATTCCTTTTTGATATACCCCCCATTCGTTGACAATTCAAGCACTGTCGGGCATGTTCATTAGCATCTTTGAAAAGTGTTGGCCAATAGAACCCGCATGTTAGTACTTTATGCCTCGTTTTTGATCCATTAAATGGCCCCCACATGCTGATGAATGAGCATGCGTTAAATTTTCATGCACTTCATTTTCGGGTACACATCTTCTAAGAACTTGATGCGCTCCAATCTTGAAACGGTTCGGTTCATCCCATATGTATTGCTTGACTTGGGACATGAACCGTTGCCTCCTTTTCTTTGACCAATGTTCCAGAATCACACCCATGGTTAAATAATTAACATAATTGACATACCATGGTGCGGTTGAGATGACGAGCAACTGTTCATCCGGAAACTTTTCATTTATCTCCATCGGATCATCAACACCTCCAAGTGGAATCCGAGACAAGTGATCCACCACTACATTCTCACAACCCTTCTTGTCCTGGATTTCAAGATCAAATTCTTGCAACAATTACACCCATCGAATCAAACGCGGTTTCGCGTCTTTCTTTCCATCAAATATCGGACCACGCTATGATCCGAGTACACCACAACTTTACTTCCCAAAATGTACGATCGAAATTTGTCCAAGGCATACACCACCGCAAGTAACTTTTTTTCAGTAGTGGTGTAATTCAATTGTGCCTCGCATAAAGTTTTGCTCGCATAATATATCACCACCGGATTTTTCTTCACTCTTTGACCCAATATCAATCTAACCGTGCTATCACTAGCATCACACATGATCTCAAACGGATTTGACCAATCCGGTGATTGTAAAATGGGTGCTTCCGCTAAGTTTACCTTCAAACTGTCAAAAGCTTGCAAACATTCATCAGTAAACTCAAAGGGGACATCCTTCAATAAGAGATTACATAAAGGTTCTGAAATTGCACTAAAACCCTTAATGAATCTCCTATAGAATCCGGCATGTCCCAAAAATGACCTCACCCCTTTGAAATTTTTCGGGGGTGGTAAAGATGAAATTACTTTTATTTTAGCTTGGTAAAATTCTATTCCCTTACTTGAAACCACAAGACCCAACACAATGCCATCTTGGACCATGAAGTGACTTTTTTCTCAACTCAACACCAAGTTTGTCTCAACACAACGTTTTAAAACCTTTTCTAAATCATTAAGACAAAACTCGAAAGTTGAGCCAAAAATGGAAAAATTGTCCATAAAAACTTCAAATGACTCCCCGACCATGTAAGAAAAGATGCTCGTCATGCATCTTTGAAATGTGGCTGGGGCATTACACAGTCTAAATGGCATTCTCCTAAAGGCGAAAGTACCATATGGACAAGTAAATGTGGTCTTGTGTTGGTCATCGGGATGAATTGCAATTTGATTGTAACCCGAATATCCATCCAAGAAACAATAATATTTTTGACCAGAAAGTTTTTCAGTTATTTGATCAATGATGGTAACGGAAAATGGTCTTTTGAGGTTGCATTATTTAATTTTTTATAATCAATGCACACTTGCCACCCGGTTACTGGTCGGGTGGCGATTTGTTCACCATTATCATCTTTTACTACCTGGATGCCGGCTTTCTTGGGTACTACCTGTGTCTGGCTCACCCATGCACTGTCTGAAATGGGATAAATGATCCCCGCATCCAACCACTTAATCACCTCCTTTTTCACCACTTCTCGCAAATTCGGGTTCAATCATATTTGAGTTCCCCTTGTTGGTTTAGCCTCCTCATCAGTGATTATTTTATGCATAACAATAGAAGGACTAATACCCTTTAAATCTGCAAGTGTCCATCCAATGGCAGCCTTATGTACTCCTAAAACCTTTACCAACGCCTTCTCTTGATCTTCCTCCAAGTTAGAAGCATTGATAACCGGAAGGGTTTCATTATCCCCTAAAAATGCATACTTCAAATGACTTGGAAGTTCCTTCAATTCAACCTTTGGTGGACACTCCAAAGATGGATTTGTGCCTGAATTGATCTCCGTTGGTATATTTTCGAATTGATGAGTCCATAGTGGTCTTTCCTCTTGCATTGCTAAAGCATCTTGTTTTTGTTCTTCCATATGCAATACACACACATGTACCTGTTCATAATCATCACAAATACAAGCTTCCACACAATCTTCATCATATTCATGAGGAATACAATGATCCACCAAATCTGCCATAAAACATTCTTCACCACTTAAATAATTAGCAACGTTAGTAAAAACATTAAGGCTTTTCGATTACCAAACGCCATGTCAACGGTACCAAATCTACAATCAATGATTGCATGGGCAGTGTTCAAAAATTGTCGACCCAAGATAACATTTTGTTGTTGACTTGGGTCACCTAACGAATAATCTAACACCAAAAAGTCCACAGGATAATAAAAATCCTCCACTTTCACAATTACATCCCGCACGATTTCACGGGGGAGTTTTTGGGACAAATCCGCCAATACAGCCGTGGTCTCAACACGTTTCAAAGGACCAAAGTCATATTGGTCATATAACCCCTTGGGAGAATGCTTACTTTGGCCCCAAGATCTAGTAACGCCCTAGACTTGAATATTGATTAAGGGCGTTCTGGATCTTGGAGTTTAGGAGGAAGATCTCCTTTTAAAACCGCACTTACCCGCTGGGTTAAATCCACCCGCTTAGGCACTTTTTGTTGCCTCTTTTTGGTGCACAATTCTTTCAAAAATTTAGCATAAGCGGGCACTTGTTTTATTTCCTAAAGTAGAAGTAAATTCACTTTTACCTATTTAAACACTTCCCACATCTCCTCTTTTTGAGGACCCCTTTTAACAATTACATTTTCCTTACCATGGTCAAGCAAAGCCGAAGGAAATGGAACCGCATTTGGTTCGACTTCCTTGTTTTTATCTTTTAAATTTGAAGTTTGACCCGACTTTTGTAACGGTTTTTCAAAAGTGACATGTTTAGTGGGTTTATTAGTTTCAGTTTCATCATCACTTTCATTACTCGTAATGTCCTCGACTTCCCCATCAACCACACCCGGTGACAATTCAGCTTTATACTCTTTACCACTTCTCAAAACACTTACATGGTTAATAGGAACGTTACGAGATGAACTATGGGACGGGTTTACCTTAGTTTCGCTTGGCAGTTGGCCTTTATTTTTCTTCAGATCGGACACTTCGGTAGCAAGTTGACCCATTTGAGTGGTCAACGATTGAATGGCCTTGTCACGAACTTCATCCTTTTGCATTCGAGCTTCATCAAGTTGATTTCTTCGTTGCATATCTTGTAGCATCATCTTCAACATGTCCATAACTTCATTTCCACTTGATGAACCTTGACCCGCAGACCCACTTTGACCACCACCCCTTGACCTTGGTACCCTTGATTATTCACGCCAAGAAAATTACCTTGGTTATTATATTGTTGGCGAGGAACATAGTTTCCTTGATTTCCTTGAAAGTTCGGGTTGGATTGAGTAGCCGAATTTCCATAAAAAAAATTCGGATGATTTCTCAACCCGGGGTGATAAGTGTTAACATTCATATTGAAATTTCTACTGTTTCCCTCTTGAAGTGCATTCACCTTTTCTACTTGTACTTGACCTACCACACATACCTCCGAAGCATGACCCAACTCGTTACAATTCGTACAAACATCAATTACTTGATTAGTGGTTTGTACCCCTCCTTCTTCCACAGCTTGTACTTGTGGTCTTCCGACTGCCGGTCTTGCTCTTCTTCCGGTTTGAGCTTTTCTCTTTGATGTAACCGCCATTTGTTCCAAATATGCCCAATCATCTTGTTCATAGTTAGTACCAAATGTGCCATTTGTGATTGATCTCAAATCCCGTTCATCTTAGATACTCAACCGTTCATGAAAACCATTCAACAACTCCCATAAAAGCAATACCGTGACGAGGGCAATTTTTAATCATCATGTTAAACCTCTCGAATGGTTCATGAAACATCTCACCCGATTATTTTTGGAAGGTTCTCAAACTCCTTCTTGTATCATTGGTCTTTTGAGCCTTGTAGAATTCTTCCAAGAATCTTTGTTGCATTTCAGCCCAAGTATAAATAGATGCTGAAGGCAAAGTGTAAAACCATCTCTTTGCCTTGTCTTCCAATGAAAATTGAAATAAGACCAACATAACCTCATCCGATGTAAAACCTTTACCCCCAATCGTGTTGCAAATAGATTCATATGCCTCCAAATGAAAGTAAGGTTCTTCTGTTGCTAGACCCTTATAGTTTGGTAAACTTTTGAGGGAATTGGTTCTCACTTCAAACGTCCTCCCTTTTTGATTGTGAGAAATAACCACCGGAGATGGATTATTAGTAATTATTTCTCGGAAATGAGCTTTAATACCCCTTACCATCTCTCTTGCATGTCTTATTGGTACTCTTGGTTGACCCATTTGCCTATAAACGGGCCTTGGAGGTTCAAATTGTTGAAACTGTGGTTGGGGTATTTGTTGTTGAAATTGTTGATCTTGTTATTGACCTTGTGGTTGCCCTTGTTGTTGTTGCATAAACGGTGGCGGTTGAACTTGTTGTTGAACAACAACTAGTTGTTGTTGAGCTTGTTGTTGAACAATCGGTGGTGGTTGTCTATTAAGCTCTTGCAACGGTTCCGGTTGTTGCGATTGACCATAACCAAAATTTCCCAGATTTACCCTTTTGCTTCCATCACCTCCCACGTAGTAACCTTCCAGTTCGTACCCCTCAAATTCACTGTCAAACCCATATCCGTATCCGCCACCTTGTGTTCTTGAATGTTGCATGAAAGGTGGGGGTTGATATTGGTAGTTTGATTGTGATTGTTGAAAGGTTGGTTGTTGGTTTTGTTGAGATGATGATGCACCAAAGGTAGGAAAAATGTTGGAAATAGATGGCAATGTGGATGATGTTGAGTAGGTGTAATGAGTAGCTATGGGTTCGGTTGTGTGAGTTTGGTTCAATTCGCTTGATGCTGTAGGTATGGTAGTAGTGATAGGTGGAGGTGAAACTGTTGGAGGTGTGGATGGTAATGCTTAACCCGAAGTGGGAATTGGTGATTCCATGGTGCTGTTCGATGTAGTTGGAGAGCCAAGAAGATCGTTCTCCCTAAGTAGGACTCGGTTTCTTCGAAGTGTTCGCTCAATCTCAGGATCGATAACTAGTGGTGATGACTTGTTAGATCTTTTAGTATGCATACACCTGTAGGTACCTGCATACTAACACAACCAGCGTAAACCCGAATATCACAAACAATAACTACAAAAACTAAAACGCGTTGCGCACTACTCCCCGGCAACGGCGCCAAATTTGACGTGAGGTCGAACACTCACTCAAAAATAAACCGATTACAACTAATTAGATAGCAGTTAGCGGGTGCCGAACACAGAGAGTTTGTGGAAAATGTGTTATTAAGTAGCTATGAAATTCATCTATATTAAACTAAGTGCAAAAAGTAAATTCAGGTATTTGGTTTGTTGATTTTGATTAACGAAAATAACCAAAACAAATAAACAAGTTTTAAAACAATATGAGAAACAATGTTCACCACCCGATTTCAGGTTTTCAATATTGATAATGTTAACGTTTACTTTTGGGATGAACTACATAGACATAGTTCGTGAGAATTCGTTTGGAAGTGATAAAAGAGGATTAAGTAATTGGATTAAAAAAATGCAAGGTTGTCACTCGATAATCAGCTTAATGTAGTTAACCCTAATTCACTTCTAATAATTCTCGATTGCCTATGGCACCAAGAATGGATAGTCAAGAACACGAATTTATACTATACTAACAATTACAAAACAAACTCACAATCACCATAGCAATACCATCATATGATAAAATTACTATCCCATAAAAAACATAAACGACTCACAAATAGTCATTTGAAACCTTATAATTCGGGAGAGAACATAAAGAGAACTAGCCACACATAGTTTGATTTATCAGCACATCAATTAGGGTAATCGTATGAATCACAAACCCAAACTAATTATTACAATCCACAAATTATTGTTCTTGCACCCTCAACATCATCCTTAAGGTGTTCAAGAATGAGAGATAGGTGAAAAGACAGCCCAAACGAATTAAAAATAATCTTGAAATTGGCAGTTACGGCTCGGACCATGGCCCATGGTTAACACCGTGGGTCACGCTGATGTTGCTGAAAAGTTGAACCGTGGCCCACGGTTACCACACTAGGCCACGTTGGCCTCCACGGTAATGTTGTTGCCACGGTACGGTGGCTGCTGTTGCATTTTTTCAATTGGACCGTGGTCCATGGTCTGAACCGTGGGCCACGGTGGACTTCAGCCACATATTTCAGTTTTCACATGTTTTGACCTCTCTGTACTCTCCAGTTCCTTCGGTTTCTTCTTTATACACCATACTGAATCCGGAACCTCCTTTAGCCTGTAATTAACCGCAACATAGTAGTTATCTAATTCCACTAGATAAACCGATTAAATGCATGATTATTAACGGTCTTAAATCACTTAAGGGATGTCCAATGAACCACCTGTCACTCCACTTACATAACAATAATTGCAAAACTCTCACACTTGTAGAAGCATGCTTCTCACAACTGTTAGAATATGCCTTTTTAAATTCTCTGCAATAATGTTAATTTTAATTTTTCAAGCCGAGTTAAATAAATTTCATAATTAAATTTGTTAAATGAGTAAAAATGTTAAAAGACCTAACTCACTTTCATAGGAATTACTATTGCATTGAGTGTATGAAACAAGCCCTTTAAACCCACCCGGTAGCCACGGGTGGACGAGTTTGGTCACATGAGGGGTTTATAGTGAACTACACCCACAAAGTTCAAATACAACAAAATATACAAGTAAACTGAAGCAAATATAAAAGGCATATATATATTACCCGGTCTATTAACCCCATACATTTTTCCCTTGCATATTATATTATTTATGTACGGACCATCATGAGATCAACACAAAAATAAGGGAAAAATAAAATGTAAACCCAAAATGATCGGATGTTTCAGCTGCTACCACCAACATCAACTACTCATCATCACATGCCTCACTGATTCTTGAACCCCCGCCTCATGCATGTCACCACCAGCACCTCCTAATCAACCCGCGTCAGTAGGAGGACTCAAAGACTCGTGTGTTGGTACATGCAAATGATCAAATAAACACGAAAATACCCTCGAGTCTCCTCTTCCATTGCCAGCTGCCAATCAAAAACATACTCTAATGTAAGCGGCTACGGCTATGGCTGCACTCGTGTCTTCCAAGTCTGTCGTGGTGGACGTGGCTGGAATTATTGGAACTGGGTAGGAGGCCTCACAATCCATAGTCTCTGCGAGCTCTCAACAACCTGTGTCACTGCCTACACCTCCACCCAATGAGGCGGGTCACAAATCCTAGCCTTCGAAGCATCATCCAAATTCACTATCCCTTTATCTGGTCCCTCACTAAAAAAGTCATCATAATACTTCTGAAACATTCCCTAAGATGTGGCAATCTGCGTGATAACAGGAACCAAAGCTAACCGAGTCGAAACCCCCTCAGCACGACGGCCACCCCGACTCATAGATGATAACAAAGGGTAGCTAGGTTGACGTCATGCTGCCTAATCATGCTGTATAAACAAAGAAGATCCAAACTGTTACACTTATCATGGCCTGATTGCGACCAATGAAAATGAAAGAAACAACCCGGTGATTGTACCTGTGTCCTGGATCCCAAATAGCTGATGAAATCACATTACTATAATGCGGTCCCTCAACAATAGTAACCCAAACTCAGCCAAATTATTTGATGAAATTTAATGCGTACAGGTCCCGATGGTAACCCCCCAAACACTCTCACGAAACGCACGAGTCTGAACCTCTGCCTCGGTATATAAACCCGCAAAAACTGCAAACCGAGGCACTGACATCTCAAATAACTGTCGTCCCAAAGAAAAGACACTGCATACGAATGCTCAAAATCACTCATTCTTATGCTGAAACGTGGCATGAAACTCGTGCGCCAGCTCAACATACTGTTTCCTATCAAACCTCAACACAGTGGCCCAACGCATGCCTAAATATTTTCTGATCCTGTCAACTTGGTTCAAAGTACCCAACATACCCAATCAAACGTCCGGTGTCGCAACGACCAACATCCTTAATCCCCTCATAAATATCACACTCAGTTGAACCCAACCCGAACCTCAGAATTATATGTGCAGTATCCTCATCCTCCACAATGTCCTCAGTACCAGCCCGCTCAATCGGGATCTCAGGCACATCATACCGAATAGGTAATGGGGTGAGCTGTTACGCATCAAAATCAAACTCATGTTGTTGACATAACCGCTTACGCCTAGCACCAGAACCTGTCGGTGCTTGTGACATACCAACAATTAAAATTAACATAATCAGTTCGTGTGGCAATTAACTCGTGGCGATGACCGTATAGCATTTTTGATCACGGTTTTCACCATTACAATAGAATAATAATAAAATCTAAAAAAAAAATAAAACTACAATAAACCTAAGATAAAAGTAAAATAAAAAAAAACTGTGGGGAATGTACAATTAAAAGCGTATAAAACCCGGTTTACCTACCCGAATTGAGTACATGCTGTTAAACGTTATTCGTTTAAAGTTTGAATAATATTCCCGACAACCTAACAGCAAGAAAAACTTACCTAAACACATTATACACTAGTTTACCCCCGACGTTCATAATGTACTTTACCAACTTACCAACCCGGGCCCAAATATTTTTAACGTTCACTCACATTCATTGCTCAAATTAATGGTGTACCAGTGTGTGAAAGTAACTTGTTAATGTTAATATTCGTAATATTTTAAACCAACTCGAGCCTGGTTCATGTCATCTTGACAAGCCATAAACTTAACCCGACAAACAATCAATCAACCCAAGTATATCCTGACCACAATTTTGACAGCCTACACTCCTAAGCTAACCCGTCAACCCTAACTAACGGCTCAGTTCCGATTCAACAAAAACATTTAACTCTCAACATTCACTTTAACTAACTTCGAACTTTCAAAATACGTCCGAGTTCACGACTGATCCGACACTAAGTACGAGTTATAGCCTCGGTTTAATCAGTTTTAGCGTAATTACCCATACCAAGAGTGATGCCCAAATCCTCAACCTGACAGTTAAGTTCATGCCTCAAATTCGATTATACTCCGCTACATTGGTGAAACTAAACCCCACAGTAAGCTAAACACGAACACATACATGTTGTTGATTAAACACACAATCAAACATGAAAACAACGCCAGAGATGATTTTTGCTTGGACGGTGACGGTTGTGGAAGACGGTGGCTGATGTTCGGCGACGGTGGTGTGGTGTGGTGGTGGTGTATAGTGACGTTGGTGGTTTTAGAAAGAGATATATATATATATATATATATATATATATATATATATATATATATATATATATAGAGAGAGAGAGAGAGAGAGAGAGAGAGAATATGTGGATTTTGATGATAAGGAATGGGTGGTGGAGGCTAAAGGAGGGTTGAGGCGGTGGTGGGTCCCAACTGACATTGTTATTATTATAATATTTTCTTAACTTTTTGATAACTTCGTGCCGCACGAAATCGCATTGAAGAAACAGTTCGTGTCGAGCGAAGAATCAAGATCCAGTGCAACTTGTTTGTCCTTTGCAGCGCGAAGAAACGTCATCAAGACCCTTAGCGCGGCGCGAACGGACCTTTTAACAGGTAAAAATGACGTTTTTTGATCTTGAAAAGTTTTTTATATTTCAATAATTTGACCTCTTCTTGATCCCCTTAAACCATTTTTCAACATGTAAGCAAAAATACATACTTGGAACTCCATCTGATGCTTACCAAAATGCCTTAACACCGCTCTAAGCGCATCTTCCCCACACTCAATCTCTGTAATACGCTACACACTTGAGGAAAATAATCAGTAAAACAAGAATCATATAAACACTTACAAAGCCAAGTTATCTCCCGGTTAGCACTGAATTAAGTGTCTATAGCTCGACACTCCTTGGTTCTCTTAATTAACCGAATATGTCAGCTCTTCTGCAATGAAGCAAACCTTCGACTCATGCACTTCCTTATCCAAATTTTCCTCTTCCAAGTAAGGCTTTAGTCGATATCCAATGACAACTTGTCTTAAATGATCATCAAAATCTTTAATCCACACTTTACCGAACTTGCCAATTCACTTAATTTGATAAGGTCCCGTCCATTTGCTCTTCCGCTTTCTTAGGAATAACTTCAATCGCGAGTTGTACAACCAAAGTCTTTGACCTTCCACAAATGTCTTCCTCCTCAACTTAATGTCATGCACTCTCTCCATCTTATCCTTATACGCGGATGCACACTCATAGGCTTCATCACTTAACTCTTTTAGCTCGCAAATATTCGACTTCCTTTGTTTACCCTGCACACTGATAATCTAGATTAATATTTTGAACCGCCCATAACGCACAATGGGCTGTTCAACAGGTAAATGACAACCCTTCCCATAAACCAACCGATAAGAGGTGTTCCCATAGGTGTTTTAAACACCGTTCGGTAAGCCCTAAAACATCATTTAATTTATTTGAACAATCTTTAAGATCTGATCTTTCTGTCTTTTGCAAAATCTCTTTGATTTGCCTATTGGACACCTCCATTTGGCTAGACGTCTAAGGATGATAAGGAGGAGCTATGCGGTGGTTTACACCATACCGTTTAAGCATTTTGCCAAAGTTAAAGTTTTTAAAATGTGAACCCCCATCGCTGATTATAATGCGGGGAACACCAAACCTTGAAAATATGTTTGATTGGACAAACTTGCAAACTACGATATGGTCATTTGTCTTGGTGGCGATTGCTTCTACCCATTTAGAATCATAATCAACCACCACTAAGATATATTCCCTCCGTCGCATTATAAGTGTCCAGGTTTGAAAAACACAAAGTTTAAGATTGATTGAATGATTACTTTTTTTTTCTTAACAAATGACAATAATGCCCTTGAAAAGTGGTCCATGAATATTGTTTATTAATGTTAGTTGTGTGTGTTTAAGGGTAAACTTGGAAATAGGCTAATAAATTTTGAAACTGGACACTTGTAATGGGACAAATAAAAAAGGAAATGTGGACACTTATAATGGGACGGAGGGAGTATAAATTTCCGAATGAATTTGAAAATGGGCCCATGAAATCAATCCCCCAAACATCAAAAATGTCGACAGGAAGGATTGGTTGCAAGGGCATCTTGTCCCTTTTTGGTATTCCACCCATTTGTTGGTATCTAACACAGTTTTTAACGAACTAAGTTGCGTCTTTAGAGAGGAAGGGCCAATAAAACCCACATGCTAGCACTCGATGTCCCGTCTTTTGCCCACTAAAATGCCCACCATAAGCTGACAAATGGGCATGGTGTAAAACACTCGTTACCTCCTCCTCCTCAGGTATGCATCTTCCCGTCAATTGATCAACACCCACCTTAAACAAGTCCGGGTCTTCCCTGACATAATACTTCACCTGTGATAAGGAGTGTTGCTTCTTCTTCTTTGGCCAAAAATTGGGAACTGTATCAACAATAAGAAAATTAATAATGTCAGCATACCAAGGTAAAGTTGAAACAGAAAACATTTGTTAATCCGGAAACGACTCATTTATGGCCCTAGCATCTTCCTCCTCTTCACCAACCAATCTGGATAAGTGGTCCGCAACAACATTCTTGCTCCCCTTTTTATCTTGGATCTCCACATCGAACTCCTAGAGTTACAAAATCCATCTAATCAAGTGCGGATTTTCATCCTTCTTCCCCACCAAGTAATTAACTACGCTATGATATGAAAACACAACTTTGCTTCCCCAAATATAAGATCAAAATTTATCTAATGCATGAATTACCGCAAGAAACTCCTTTTATGTGGTGGTATAATTAATTTAAGCACCAGAAAGGGTTTTGCTCGCATAGTATATGTCAATGGGTTTCTTATCCACCCATTGACCCAAACAGCCCCGACCGCATAGTCACTCGCGTCACACATAATTTCAAATAGAAGTGACCAGTCGGGTGACATCAAGATCAAGGCTTCAATCAATTTGTTTTTAAGTACGTTAAAAGCATTTAAACAATCTTCATAAAAGATAAATGGTGTATATTTTAATAACAAATTACACAACGGTTTTGTAATGACACTAAAACTCTTAATAAACTGTCGGTAAAATCCAGCATGTCCCAAAAATAACCGGATCCCCTTAACATTTGTAGGAGGTGGTAGATTAGATATGACACTAAATTTTGCCCTGTCAACTTCAATCCTACTCTTGAAATGACACCTTCAAGAAAGGATGTTGGTGGATTCAACAAAGGATGTTGGTGGATTCACCCCATTCTCATAAACCTTACCGCTCCTAAGGGTACTTACCTGGTTTATGTGGTTGCTCTTTACACTCGATGAACCGCCACCCTACTGATTTGGATTCTTCACTGTATAATTTGGTAACTTCTTGGGATCCTTCATCATAGCCGACAGCTCCTCCGCAATTTGGCTCATCTGTTTGTCTCTTTCAACATTTGTTTCTTTTGAATTTCCATTCTCCAACTGACGTCTTTTAGGAATGTTAATACTACATAATATTGAGATGATTTTTCACCTTGAGCTATTCCCTGATCCGGCTGATAGCTCTATTAATACCCTTTATTGTACCAACCAGTCTCTCTCTGATAATACCTGCTCTGACAATTGCATGATCTGTTATCATACTACCTCTGGTTCAACTAATAACTTGTTTTCTGAGAACTTCCTTGAGAATTTGGGTTCTGCTAAGTGTTCGACTTTCCATAAATGAAGTTTGGGTGATTTTTGAGCCCCGAGTGATAGGTGTTTGAGTTCATGTTACTATTATTATTATTATAACTTCTTTCACGCTGCAAATAATTCACCTTTCTCCTGATCATCCTCGTCTTGTTCAACCCCACAACTTAATACATCATGTCTCAACTCATGTAACATCCTGTTTTGGTTAATAAAATAATAATATTAGGTGTTATGAGATGGGCTTGTGTTAGGTTAAGTAATATGAATAATGGACTTGGTTTAATAAGGATGGGAGAAAGACCAAGGGCTTAAGCCCATGACCCATGATATATATACCTTAATTAACCCATAGTCCACTCATTTCCAATCATTCCATACACTATCAAAAACACACACTTAAGCTCTCTCTCTCTCTCATCTTTCTCTATCTCTAGCCGATATAGCAAGAATAAACCGAGCATTGCTTAGAGGTAATGATAGAATGATATTGTATGGATCCAAACCCGCTAGATCTAGTCGCGAAACGACGAGCAGATACCCTCAACTGTTCAAGTCATAAGATCTGGATGGAATCGTGTATAAACCTATCAAAAGACGAGCTTAGGGGTCACCCTAGCTCAGATCTGTATAGAACGAGACGAAAAACTGTGAAAAACGGTGTAAAATAGGTTTTTCCGGCATGACGGCGCCGGAATGGCGGCGTACAAGGTTAAATGAATGTCATAGAACGTTATGACACTCTCTGACCTAAGTCTATGCGCGTGTAACGAATTCGCTTTATAATTCGTAATGTAAGTCACTACGGAAGACTAACGAATAAGCTCTCATTCGTTAGGCTCATTCGCTATGCTAATTCGTTAAGGAAGAATAGCGAATTAGCTACATTCGTTAAGAAATTCGTTACGGGGAAACGAAGAATGAACCCTCATTCGTTAGAAGGTCAATTCGTTATAATGGTTCAATTCGTTATAAAATCAATTCGCCAAGAAGTAACGAATGAGCCCCATTCATTAAGGGATTGGATAACGAATTAGAGTTTGAAAGAATGACAGTAAGGTCCCTGGACTTAGGATAAAATGGATTAATTACAAAGAAGCCCTCGAACTTTATGAGTTAGCAAATAGAATAATAAATTAAGAATTCTAATGAAAATTGTGCTAAGGTAGCTCGACCCCAGCCAGGGGCTCTGCCCTTGGACCCTGCTAGGGGCTGCCGACCCTAGAACCTTGCTGCCAGGGGCGCTGCCCCTGGAACCCATTCGTTGAGGGTTATAATTAAGATAGAAACACGATATGGGTAGTGATAGTCAATTGATACGTATAATTGTTATATAGTTGGTCACACACAGCTAAGGAAATGAAAAACCATTAACGGTGAACGTAATCGCATACAGGTGAGTTTCTAGCCCCACTTCCTTGTTATGTTTTCGGGGCTGTGTGCATACTCAATGTGAACATTAATAAACTTACCTTAAATGGTAAGTGTTTGCTATAATGATTGATGTGATAGTATGTATGAATGTTATGAATGAATACTTGTCGGTGTGTAAACAATCATCGGATATTGCACGTATTGACAGGGAAAGTAATGTGTAGTATGCCTAGTATGGAATATGTATGAAAGTACGTAATGAAATGAGTATGTACGAAAGTATGTTTATATGACGAAAGGTATGTATGGTTATAGCACAGATGAAAGGTATGGTTTAAACAGGGAACATACCCTAATAATATCTGCGAATGTAGGAAATAGACCCTAATAATATATGCGAATGTAGGTAACAGACCCTAATAATGTCTGCGAATGTAGGGAACAAACCCTAATAATATCTGCGAATGTAGGGAACAGACCCTAATATTATCTGCGAATGTAGGGAACAAACCCTAATAATATCTGCGAAGGTTATAGGGAAAAATGCTCTTTAAAACGTATATGTATGAATGAAAGTATGTATGTATGTAAGTATGAATGAAAGAATGAATGTGCGTATGTATGCAAGTATGTAAGGAAAGACGAAGATATGTATCTTCGGATACGTATTTACGTAAGTGTGTGAATGTGATGTATGTTGCATGATTAACTAGAACTCACTCAGCGTAGCTGACTTTTACGAAAGGTATGTATGCATGCAGGTGAGTAGGAGGAGGCAACTAGCTTAAGGAGGACACATGGTGGAAGAATAAGAAGCTAGCATCTGAAGACATGTGATGTTATTATTAAATGATGTTTTATGTTGAAAGACAAGAGATGATAAGACACGATTTTAAATGATATGTAATATCATGGTTGAAGTTTCATTTGTTCCGCGAAAGTTTTAATTAACTCTGATAAATAAAACTGTGTTTACGAGTAAATCCAACGCTAAAGTAGGGAACCGGGATCGGGGCCTTATAACTCACCACACTGCTCACAAACTGGGTATGTCTTTCCTGAATTACTCTTTTTTTTGTACCCGCAACCATAAACTAATCCACTTTTCTTTCCAATATCTCCATTTTGTCATCTGACCATTTACTGTCTACCACCTTCAAAACTGCCCTCTTCACCATTATTTTCGATTGAGCATGTCTCTTCGAGTTCGTTGCGTGTATCTCAAGGTGCCTCCAGTACACATATTCATTATTCGCAAGAAAGGATCCATTATTAGTACCTTGGAGGTCTCGAACATCATCATTAGATAGGCTGTCGTGAAATGCCTTTATTGATTCTCACAAGGCGATTCCATGGTATAGGCAAGTCCTGAACAACAGTTTAAACCTCTAGAAGGTTTTTTAAAAAGGTTCACTCGTACGTTGCTGATAATTTCTGATGGTTGTTTGGGCTTCTGCGGTTTTATGTGGCGTATAATATTCATTCAAGAAATATTGTGCCAAATCTCGCCATGTATAAATACTAGCTGAAGGTAATGATAAAATCCACCGCTTTACCGTATCCTTCAAAGTGAACTGAAACACAACCATCTTCACTTCATCTGTGGTAAACCTTAGACTTGAGATAATTGCACAGATCGAATTATTATCACTCAAGTTTAAATATGGTTCTTGAGTATCTTTTCCATGAAAAGTGGATCAAATTGCTCTATCTCACCAAATATGTTCTCCCATCTCTAACCGAAATGATTATCGATAGAGGGTTCATGGCCACTTGTGGAATAAAGTGGCTTTAAACCCCCCGAACTAGTGGTGGAATATAAGCTCTTGGGACCCATCTTCAAACTCATAAAATGGAATCTGTGGCTTCTGGTTAACCTGACGTTGACGATTCTAATCAGGTGCTCGGATATTATGTGGGGATTCCTCTCATAGTACTGACCACCATGGAAATCCTCGTATTCTTCTTCATCTTTGTACTAGGGATCCCATTCCTCAAACTGATCCAAATTCTCGACTCTTTCAATACCCGAAACAATCACATTCTCTTCACCTGCAAATTGAAACGACCTTTGATGGTTTAGTGGTTCAGATCACGCTGATCGATTATCATCAAAGTTTATGTGCCGTCGGTTTCGGTTTCCACCTCCCCAGTTCACATGGTTTCTGATACGACTAACGTTTCGGTTTTGGTTCGGTGGTGGTTCGTTTTGAGGGACTGGCTGTTCTTGATTCAGTGGTTGATCTTGGTTTTCGGGTTGGTAGAGACGTAGGTCTAGATTATTATGGTTATTCATGTTTTCGGCTTTTGGTTTTGATGTTTCGGTTTCTGGCTTACGGTTTAGATTTGTTCTAAGAGCTACTCGATTTCTCCTAGTTGTTTTCTCAATTTCTGGATCAAACTATGGTGGCCCCTTGCTTCTTGAATACCTCGTCTGCATAAACCTGAAAAATTATTTGCACAAACGAAACACAAAACCACGCGTAAATCAAACAAAGGAAAATAGAAACAAAAATATAACTAGATTAAACTAAACTAAACTAAACTAAACTAGCACTTTGCGTGTTGATTCCCCGACATCAGCGCTATTTTGATTGGATCTTCTTTGTTTATACAACATGATAAGGCTTCATGACGTCAACTTAGCTACCCTTTTGTTATTATCTATAAGCAGGGGTGGCCATCGTGTTGAGGGGGTGTCGAATTGGTTGGCTTTGGGTCTTGTTATTACACAGATTACCACATCTTTGGGAGTGTTTCAGAAGTATTAGGATGATTATTTTAGTGAAGAACCAGATACGAGGGTAGTGAATTTGGATGATGCCCAGTAGGCTGAGATTTGTACTTATGAGGACCCGCATCTTTGGGTGTAGGTGTGGACTCAGATTACTGAGAGCTCATAGAGACAGGAGATTATGAGGCATCCTACAATGGTCCAGCCACGCCCACCACGACAAATTATGAGGCCTCCTACACTGGTCCAGCCACGTTAGCCACATCCGCTTACATAAGAGTATGTTTTTGGGTTGCAGCTGGCGATGCAGGAGGAGACTCGAGGGTATTTACATGCTTTATTTGATCATTTGCATGTACCGATACCGGAGTCTTTGTGGAATCATACTAAGGTTGGTGGATCAGGAGGTGCTGGTGGTGACATGCACGAGGCGAGGCCGGTGATGATGAGTAGTTGATGACGGTGGTAGCAGTAGCAACATCGAATCATTTTGGGTTTACTTTTTATTTTTCCTTTTATTTTGTTTTGATCTCATGATGGTTTATACATAAATAATATAATATGCAAGGGAAAATGTATATGGTGAATTAGCTGGGTAGTATATGTATGTATTTTATATTTGCTGATGTTTACTTGTATATATATGTTGTATTTGAACTTTGTGGGTGTAGTTTGCTATAAACCCTCACGGGACCAAACTCGTCCACCCCGGCTTGTTGCATACGCTAAATGCAATCGTGATTCCTACAAAAGTGGGTCAGGATTTTAACGTTTTTACTCAATTAACAAATTTAATTATGAAAATTATTTAACTCGGGTTGGTAATTTAAATTGATAGTTTTGCAAACAATTTAAAAGACCTATTCTAATGGTTGTGAGAATCATGCTTCTACACGTGGGAGAGTTGCAGATATTGTTGCGTAAGTGGAAGAGACATGTTCATCTAGAGCAAGCGCGATTGTACACAAGTGATTTATTTTCGTCTCAAGTGATTTCGTTTTCATAATTTTCTTTGTTTTGCTAATTTCATTGTTAAACGTGTAATGGCATAATTGTATAATTTAATAGGACAGTCACATTAAGCCCGGTTTTAAAATTGATAAATGGAAAATTTTAACCCCGTCCTCGTTAATGTTATTTTAAAATTTATATTTTTAAACATTAAGGACAATGTTAACCTCAAGTGTGGGGATGGGGGAAAAATAAATTTTTTGCCTTAGAGTACCTTGATTGTGTGCAAAAGACGGAATTGTTACTTGTTAATTGCTATTATTAATGCTAAATAGAGGTCTTTGGTCATGGTCATTTTGTAAGCTTCTTGAAAGTCTTCTTACCAAATGTGTTTCAAAAAGAGAAATTAAAATGGACCGTTTATGTGAAATTCGTCAACTTTCCATATTTGGAACCTGATCCATATTGTATTTCGAATCTTTTTTCAACCAATAAAACGATGGATGTTATATTGTGTGTTATTATGTTTATTCATGATATATCAACTCAATCATATGTTATAATCAAGCTTATTCATGTATATATATATATATATATATATATATATATATATGTTATGTAACTAGTCCAGGGACTGAAACTACCAAATCAAACTTTCTAACACTCAAACATGGGGCCGCGCTACCCTTAACATGCCCCTATGTCCAACTGTCATTTAAAAGACAAAAATGTGGTCCTCACACATAAAACATGGGGCCGTTCTTCCCTTAACACGCCCCCATGTCCAACTGTCATTAGTAAGACAAACATGTGGTCCTCACACATAAAAAACGCGCCCGTGCTTCCCTTAACATGCCCCCATGTCCAGTTGTCATTAATAAGACAAAAATGTGGTCCTCACACATGAAACACAGGGCTATGCTTCCTTTAACACGCCCCCCCTCCCCATGTCCAGCTGCTATAGACAAGACAAAATGTGGTCCTCACACATGAACACAGGGTTGTGTTTGGTGTAACACGGGGGGTGTGCCATACCACAAGCTATGCCTATAAATAGAGGTACTTGTTTCATTGCTTAGACCGGAATTTTAATCAAACACACACACACACACACACACACTTTGCACTTATAATCAAGCATTTTGGAGATGATTAGGAAGCTTGGAAGGTCTCTACTCAATTAGGAAGAAAAATTATCATCTTTGTGGTTAGATTATCCTAATTCGATCTTGTTCTTCATCTTCTTCTTCATATAAGATTCATAACTAATTGGGGATTTCTATAAATGATAATCAAATTGATATTTTTGCTATTCATAATAATTAACAACCAAAGTTTGTTGGGCCTTTAACATGCATACAATAATTTGTCATCTAAAGTATTAAAAATTCTTGTTTTAATACATAAGTGGATATGAAATTCATATAATAAACTTCATAGAACCTTCATAAACAATTGTATGCATAGTTTTGTTGTTTTGAATTTGTTCTTTAAGATATCATAACAAATATATATACATATTGCTATGATTTTGGTTAATATAAATATTCATGTTCATAAAAGAAATCCATTAGCATGTTTTTTTACAAAGTGTTAGGAATATCTTAACATTTTATCAATTATCATCTATTGAAAGTATATTAACAAATCATTAGAGATAACTATTGTTGATAAAACATAGATACATAAATTTGTATACACATAGTTACATATTTTTAAACACATATATCTTATTTATATTAGAGATAGCTAATTTATACTAAAATGAGGAGGTTACTCTAAAGAATATTTTAATGATAAAATTTATTAAGAGAGTGCTTTGAGGGAGGAGGTTTGACCATAATTTGAATGATGTATTAAGGTATTTTTCATCTTAAAAAAATAACTTGTAAGGCTTCGAACCCGGTAGCCCTACTTTAACGTCGGATTTACTCATAAACGCAGTTCTACAAATCAGAGTTAATTAAAACTTTTGCGGAAGCGTTAATTTAAATCATTCGTTACAAAACATTAAATCTTTTCTTTGAAACCATAACATACAATATCATATTTAAACGTGATTTCTTCCATCTTCAGATGCCAGCCGTTCAATCCATGCCATGTGCCATCCTTATGCTAGCTCTTTAATATGCTCACTTGCGTGCATACTAAAAGTCAGCTACGCTGAGTGAGTTCTAGTTAATCAAGCAACTTACTATACAACCATTACATGCATTATATATGTGTCCGAAGACACATAGTCCACTGTCTAACCTTCTCACCTTACCGCTTAACCACTTAACTGCCCCTTACGTCTTAGCCACTTGTTTACGAAAGCGCATAACTTGCTCTCTCACGCACTCACGTTATGCCACTTAACAACGAAGGCACGTATAGGCTTACCCTACCATGAACTCACGTGATGCCACTTTAATAATGAAGGCACATATAGGCTTACCCTACCACGTACTATCATCATGCCACTAACACCCGTCTAGACCCTATCTACTTCTATCACACTCTACTTCTACTTGTCTATAACACCCTTCCTATCAGATCATTATTAACATTATAAGAAAGTTACATCATAACATTTACACACACTAGTGACCACTTAGAGATCATTCTCATTGGCGGTACGCGCAATATCCGAAGATCGTTCGCGCACCGACTAACGTTACCTTCCTTGTCTACACGTGCAATATCCAAAGATCGTTCACGCATCGACAGACGTCCATTCACAATTGCTATATATATGTATATATATCAAATCAAAATTATAGCATACATACACCACTTAAGGTAAGTGTATTCACACTTCACATCGAGTATGCACACAGCCCCGAATCATAACAAGGAAATGGGACTAGAAACTCACCTGATTTCGGTCACGATCACCGTTAGTTGTTATTCCTTTCTTGAGCTGTGCGCGACTAACTGTTTAATAAACGCAATATTAAATACCGCTCTAGTCATTCTCATTGCTACTTAATTAGTATTACGCGTCTAAGCCGGTTTTACTTCCTTGAATCATTACACGGTTAGTTAATCGTTACTCGTTAACTTTTAAAGGTATCTTTCATTAATTAATAAAGTCTACGGGCTTATTTGTAATTAAATCATTCTATCTTAAGTCCAGGGACCACTTTCTGTCATTAATTTAAAGTCTAATTCGTTATTCAGACACAACCTGATTCGTTATCTTAACGTAACGAATTGGTGAATAGCGAATCTCCTGATTCATTATCGTAATGTAACGAATTGTGAATAACGAATCTCCTGATTCGTTATAATAACGAACTGGGAGAGTAACGAATCACTTGATTCGTCATCTTGACATAGCGAATTGGCTTTCGATAACGATTTGACTTTAACGAATGATCATCACGAACAGCTTAACGAATTGAAACTAGTTGGTTGTCCTTCCCTTAACGAATTAACATACGAATTGTTTGACGAAAGAGTTAGTTCGTTAACGCTCCGTAACGAATTAGGGTTAGGGTTCTGACGTTTTTGTCAGATGTCACATCAGAACATTCTCTGATGTGACTCAACCTCCGGCACCGCCATTCCGGTTCCGTCGTCGTCAGAAAAACGGGATCTCGCCAGAAAAGCGAGATCTCGCTTGTTTCACCACCGTTTTAACCGTTTTTCATCCCGTTCGATCCAGATCTGAGCTAGGGTGATCCCTAAGCTCATCTTTTAACCGGTTTATGCCCGATTCCACCCGGATCTCGTGACTTTAACGCTTTAAGGTGTCAGCTCATCGTTTCGCGACTCGATCTAGCGGTTTGGGGTTCATACAATATCATACTATCATTACCTCAGGTTGGGAATCGATTCTTCTTGGTGGTTTCAGCTAGAGAGAGAGAATTATAAGAGAGAGCTTAAGTATGTGTTTTGGTGGTGTATGGAATGGGTGAATGAATGAAATAAAGGAAAGTGAGTGGTTTATATATAATGGGTCATGGGCTTGAGCCCATGGTCTATCTTTCTTCCTTTCTAATCCAAGTCCATTACCCATATTACTTAGCCCAACACAAGCCCGACTCATAATAACTCCTACGTATTTTATTTCTCCACTAACTCGAGTAAACTTTCCCATCAATATTTAAATAATATAATTAATATTATTTTAGAAATTTTGGGATGTTACATAACTTTGTGTAAAAATAATTGTGACATAATTAAATTAAAAGGATGTACTTTGGTTATGCATCAATAATGTTATTTATGTGATATTTGAATAAAGAAAAATCATGAGTGCTATAATACATATATATATATATATATATGTATATGCATATATAAACATATATCAATAATGATTACTATCATTAAATAACTTTAGGAAAGAAAAAACTATAAAATACGAAATATGTAATATATGGGTATATGTATAATTAACCGAATCAAATCGAATAATAAAACGGGTCGGTTTAACAAATACAAAAAAATAATAGAAATTGACGAATGTCACATGAAATACATACAATACATGAAATGAAACTTGATATATATATATATATATACATATATGTATATATATATAATGAAACTTGATACACACACAAACACATATATTTATAAACAAAACCAAAAATTTAAAATGAGTCGGGTTTTCAGGTTTGAAATTAACGAATTTTACTGGATTCACAACTTTTAGAAATTTCTTTCCGAAAATAAAATAAAAATAAAATGTTAAAAGAAGACAACTAGTACTGGAGTTGTTAATAGTTTTAGTAACTTTATATACACATAATTAAATAAAAGGAATAAAAATGATCTTTGAATGGCCCAAATGACGCCACAAATGGGAAATATAACAAGGACACATATATATAGGATGTACCAATGACGTATCCACCATGCCGTTATTATATTTCATTTGTCCCATTTTTCCAAAGTAATTCCAAATTCCGTGTTATTGCTCATAACTGTATTTATTTTCATGGTAGAACTTTGATAATTACGTGTCGACCCATAATTACCGTTATCGTCGGATGGTCCACATAATACGTCCTATTGTGTGGGTTTTAAGATAAAATAATTTCTTATATGAAAACCTGGAATAACAAAACAATAACTATAAATATTGAAAACAAAACAGACCCTTAAGTCAAGTATAACGCAGAAATATTAGTTTAAAATAAATAAATAAATGTAACTATTGAAGTTTTCACAAGTTAAACAATGTTATTGTGGTTTAAAACAAAATAAACAATGTTATTGAGATTAACACGATATAAACGAATAGAATGAGCGAAAATATAGAGTGACACAAAATACTGAATGAAAACATCAAGATCATGAACATCCCAATAATTAGACGAAACACAGGAGTCGAGAATAAAAAGGTAAATAGATGTAACATTGAGTTAACACAATATAAACTAGTAAGTCGATAAAGCGTTGGGTTCGAGTGTAAAAAAATGGATGAAATTTTGATGTCAAAAATATCAAAATATCAAAGTAAGTCGATAAAGTTCTTGGAGTCAATAATGACACGTACATGAAAATTTCCATTAAAATATCAACATGAATAAAGGTATTATTGAGATTAACAGAATATATAATTGAAACTTTGAGATCAAGACATTGGTCTTAGATTGAAGAAACATTGGGACCAAGAATAACAAAATGGTTTGAATTAACATGGGGCGAAAAGAAAACCAAACAAATATAAAAAACAATTCGTGTAAAAATAATTATCAACTTAGCTTGTACATAAACATGTTCATAGTCCCAATTTCCACTAAATGATTATGTCTAAGGGAAATCGGTCATAGACCGCGAAATTGAGATAACGAAAGTAAACCGATTCAATAATGCAACTATGAATGACAAACGAAGCTCGACAATCAACAAATAGCCAAAGTCAGCTATGAACTTCATAAATAACCCTCGAAAGAACTAAATACATAACATCATTTTGATAATGTACAAATAGAATATTATATTAAAAATATGTACGTGAAGAAGTAAAAAATAAGAACAAAACGAAACTTGCGAGGCTTGTCTTCTCGAATGTATGTTTGTAGTATGAAGGCTATGGTGAGGGAGGTGTCATGATTTCTTAACCGAAACTCGTTGGCATTGACAAAGAGGGGGAAAATAATTTTTGCGATTCATTTAAGTTTGTGAAAATCGATTTCAAAAACATGATGCTTTTATAATAATAATCTTTATGATAAAAAAAGATTCTTAGCTAGCGATAAAGTTTGTAAAACTTTATGATTTTTTTTCAATCTAAAAGGTTTTCTGTTAGGTGGCGTCTTAGAGAATAAATGGTCGCCAGATAAAGTGACTCATTGAAAAATATCCTCAAAGGGCTTAAGACTTGTTTGACTAAAATACTCTATTTCCTTTTATTTTAATATTTCATAGGAAAATAATAATAATGATGATGATGTTGATGATGATGATGACGATGACGATGACGATGACGATGATGATGATGATGATGATAGCAAGGATAATAATAAACCATATGATTTGATTTAAATGTTTTTTTGAAGAAAATCAACTTGATTAAATGTTTGTTAATTATGTATTTTAAAATAATTGAGGATTTGAAATTATAGGTGTAAGGTGTTCATGAAAAAACGAATGTGAAAAAACATACATGGTTTAAAAAAATAAAAAATAGGCATGCTTGACGAGTAAGACGGGACTTAGCATTGATTAAATGATTTTTTAATACCCATATGAAAAATAATATAAGAAGTAAAATTGAATTGAAAATCGAGTGTTCATGTACCACCATGACTCTTCATATTCCAAATTCAAACCATAAGAATAAACGAATATACAAAAATAAAGAAAACGAATTGAAAATCGACTATTCATGCATCACCATGACCTTCTGAATATTAAATTCCAAACCAGTAAATGAATATAATAATAACATAATCAAATTGAAACTCGACTATTCATGTATCACCATGACTTTCCGAATTTTCAATTCTAAACCATAATAGTAAATGAATATAATAATAACATAATTGATTTGAAACACGATTATTCTAGTATTTCAACACAAAAATCAAAATGTGTAATCAAATCGAACCGAAAGCTGGGCGTTCGTGTATCACCGTTACTTGACAGACTTTAAGTTAAAACACATTGTAAAACATTGATGGTCGGATTCACACATCAGATGAACCACCATGAATTGTGTGACATCCTTAGGAGTGCAACCATATTCATTTTCACAAAGAGGACATGGTCACATTGTGTTAGTGCATTGTTTTGTTGTCTTGGTCTTTGTTTATCTTTGTAATTTATTATTATTAATGTAAAAGGGCATTTTGGTAATTGTACCTGTCCGGTCATTATATTATATGGCCATTCGTTAAGTGTGTTTAACGAATGTGCTCTTTCATTAGGTTTATTGGTCATTCGTTTTGGAGTGTATAACGAATGAGCCTATAAGTTATTATATTGTACCATTCGTTAAGGATATTTAACGAATGACGTATAACGAATGAGTTATTCGTTATACTATATGTTAGTGTTAGGGATAGAAGACGAATGCACCCATTCGTTAAGGAATGTATAACGAATGTGGGCCATCTTCTATAAATAGTCTATACTCATATCAGAATTTAACAAGTTTGTGAATTAACTAAGTACTAGCTGTTACTCTGCCCAATTACTGTCTCAACACACACGCGCGCACACACATACACACACACACACACTCACACACACTTTTCACCTAACGTATAACACACTGATTCAATCACCTATAATATATTGATGAACTAGATCCTTAAAGTATGAATTGAAATCGTATACGCCCGTAATAGGTTTCTTAAGTGGTATCAAAGCCTAGACGTTCGATTGTTGAGGTGATTTGAAGTTAATTGATATGAATTTATGAGAATACATTGGTTTATTTTTTGAGTTTAAGGTTTGAAACTGTTTTGATTGATTTTGAATCAATTATCACTGTGTAATGGATAACTGAGGTCAATTTGATTATAAATAAGTTGGTAATAAGACCGGTGAGCTTAGTGTTACTTTAATTGGTTAATAGTTTGTCAATATGTTGGAATTGAAGTTTTAATTGGTTAGTACAGAACAGAGTGTTACGGGATTGGTTTTGATGGATTTCGGATGAGTTTGCATGAGAATTGGATGTTTGTGTTAGTCAGGGTTTGTTCAGATTAATTGGACGAGTTGATTAAGTGGTTATTTGTTGAATTTGGTGTTGAAATGGACGATATCCATGTTTAATCATTGTTTGGATTGATGTTTAGACCTGGAAGATTAAAGATATGGAAATATTGTTGAAGATTTGAAGGATTAATTTGTTACGTATAATGACTCATTCATTATACTGTAACTAATCATTCTTTATAGTGTATAACCGTTTTGTGACTCATGTTAGTTTGTTATTACCGATCATTCGTTCACCGTAGCTCATTCGCTATCGAAACACCATTCGTGACAGACTCATTCGTCAAGCCTATACGTTAAGACATTCGTGTGATCATTCGATTGCTGATTCATTTGATTAACTGGTCATTCGTTAATCCATTCGTCATTAACTCATTCGTGTGAACAGGATACATTCGTTATTCAGAAACTAGTCATTCGTTATAGCTATTCGTTATATATTTGGTATCATTCGTTACAATATTCGTGATACCATAAATTACCATAATCATCCTTATTCATTATCATTAATCTATCCCATTGGTCAAATACTGTTCACCATTCGTTACTAAAGTTACACATTTCACCCATAAGTTTAATCTGGACAAGTTGTAAACTAAACTTTGAACTATTGATCATTTAAACACATATTTTTGATATGGCTAACTATTACGCATTAGCATATCAAAAGATGATGATGCAGCAGATGCCCACCTAGATGCAGAAATCTGTTCACATTCTAAGTGTTCTCGGCTTATGAAATTTATCGACTTTGCTAAGTGGGAACCGAGATTCAGAGCACACTTGGGATCCGTGCATCCTGATTTCTCTAGCTGTCTTGATGATGCTTATACCCCTTCGATGATTGGTGATGCTAGTACTGGTTATGAAGCCAAGCCTTATACTTCTTATACTCAAGAAGAGAAAAAGGATTTAGAGATTGAAACCAAAGCATACTCTACTTTGACAATTCCTTTACCATATAATATTTTCCACCAGGTGGGAAATATTAAAGTTTGTGGTTCTTTGTGTCAAAACATTCGAATGAGAAGCATGGGTAATACACAAGAAAGTAAGAAGGTAATGGTAAAGTTTTAGTTTTGAAACTTTTGCTTGTTGAAGGGAGAGACGGTTGAAGAGATGTTGACCAGGTTCACTTGATTGTTGAAATGAATAAGAAAAAGTTGGAACCAACTCAATCAGATCAGATTGACACTATCAAGAATGCACTGCCAAATTCTTATTCTATGTTTCTACTTGTGCTGAAAGAAAATATTTGTTTCAAAAATGAATATCTAACAGCAATGGATTTTATATTGAAAATCGAAGAGAGGGAGTATAACATCAGATGCCAAAAGTTATCAAAAGATAACCAAGATCCAACATTGTATGGAGGGTCTTCACCATTAAGCAGCACCATAGCCCCAATTAATGCTTTCCTATCTCAAACCTCTCAAGAAATGCCATCTTCATTCAATGAACAAATGCCAAATGTTTGTTTTATGACTTCTGGATCAAACAACAATTATGGTGGGTCAAATACTTCATTTCTAGGAGTTGGTAATGCTTCAGCTCAATCAGCAAAAGTTAACATGAAGAATGCAGAACAACATTTGGCTTTCCTTAGTGCCTCTATGAGTTCATATGAGAACTTGGTGAGTGGTAAAATTACCACGAGTGAGCTTCTTGATGAAGATTATGACCAGATTGATCCAAATGATCTGGAACACATGGACTTAAAGTGGAATATAGCCATGATTGTCCAAAAGGTTAAGAGGTTAATGAAAAGAACATGAAAAGACTTGCTGAGTCTGAACAAGAGGGTTAGGCTTGCTAAACTAAAGGTGAGATGCTAAAATTGTCAGGACTTTGGTCACTTTGCCAAAGAATGTGACAAGCCAAAGAAAGAATATGATGGACCCCGTAATCCAGATAGAAGCTCGGGTAAAAAGTTTAATGATTCAAAAGAATAAGCTTCTAGGGGTGATTCTTGTAAGATTGCTGGTTCACAGGCATTGCACATTGCTGATGGAATTGATTGGAATCAAAGACTGCTGGGTAATGGTAATGGTAATCAAACAAATCTTGCTTTGTTTGAATATGTTGAGAATTTTCAAGATGCTCGAGGTGAAGGATTATCTACCTAGTGTGAATCAGCGCTGAATCTGATTCTGATGTCTCAATCAACATGCAACCAAGTTCTTTTGCATGTACGGCCAAAATAGACGAGGTTAGTCCTATATTTAGTTTAAATATGTCTGAAAATTTATCAGATGAATCAGTTAAGTTACATGAAAATGTTTCATGTAATTATTGCGAGGAATTAAAGTCAAAGTTTGACTTAATTCATGCTCAAAACGAAACATTACTGAAAGAACTTGCTATAGTTCAAGATAACTATAGACAATCCTCAGATCCAGGAAAGAAATCAAAGGATAAAATTGAAGGATTGTCTAATAGTATTCATGATCTGAAAGGAGAACTTTCAGGAAAACTGATTATTGTTGACAAACAATTTCAAGAGATTCTCAAATTGGAACCAAAATTACTGAACTTGAAATGAAATCCATGTGTTAAAGAATATATTGGAAAATTTCGAAATTCATCTTTTCTTTTAACGAAATTTTTGAGGTTTCGGGTAAACAAAAAGGACCAAAAGCAGGTTTAGGTTTTGTAGAGGTTCCACCACCATTCTCTAATGACTATTCAAACAATCCATTTTCTAGGAAAGAAGAAAATGTTGTTAAAACTTCTAGAATTAAATCAGTTGTTAATATAGAAAAAACGACACAAATTTCGCAAGAAAAACCAACTTATCCTTATCAGCTCAAGGATCTCACATTCAAAGTAAAAAAGTGTTTGTCGATACTGTTGAAAAAGTTGTGATCGAGGATGTGCTTGAACCTCAAATCATACGCAAGGAAAAGAATATTCCACATTCTAATCACATCTTATGTGAACCTCATAAATTTGAGGAAGTGGTCTATGGTTCAAATGTATCTAAGACCAGCAACTCAAAGATTAAACCCAAGAAATCGGAAAAGCCAACAATTTCTGATGAGGATTTAATGCAATTCATTAATCCTTCTTTTGGTAAAGTAAACACTAGTTGTGTGTTTAAATTAAAGGGTGTAAACAAAGTTTTTGAGGAGAAAGATATTCCCCTACACTTGTTCAAGCCAGAACTGATCGAGAGTGTCTTTCAAAATGAAAATTTAGGTGTACATGATCTTGAGCGAGATCTAAATCGTTAAATATGCCAATAATTAAACCAAGTTTGAAACAACATTTAAAAACTGTTAAAGTTAGTTCTACTAAGACTGACACTTTACAAAAGTTTCTCTAATTGTTAAAATTTGGATTTTTTCAAAAAGAAAAAGGCTGTGACTTTTGACGATTGGGATACTGTTAAAATCTCATGTGATTCTTGTCAATCCAATGTTGCAAAGTCGTTTGTTAAACCATAACGTGTGTTTGTTGATATAAGATTTTGCTTCTTATGTGGCGAATGTGGTCATGTTGTAACAAATTATGGAACAAGAAAATGAAAAATGTTAACCTGGTTACCAAGGAACAATCTAAAAAGATTCCTGTGGTTAAGGATATTCTTGAGAGACCACCGTCTCAAGTTGATGAGACTCACATAATGTTTCATGATGTGAACCCACGAAAGGTGGTTCGTGTTACTGATAATGTCGTTAAGTTAAAACCGAAAGTTTGTACATTCACAATCACTTAGCAAAAAATATGTCACAAATGTGATTAAAGATGCATATCTGAGACGAAGAGACCAGTGACTTATTCACAAGTGCATAAATTGCAAATTGGGGTCTAAAGTAATTAACTCTTATGATGAAAAGAAAGAGGTGCCCAAGACTGAGGCCTGGACAGCCTTTTTGGTCTAATTTATTTTCTTGAAATGTGCAAAGTTTATCCAAGACTATTTCGGGAGAAAACTGGATTATGGACAATGGATGCTCTCATCACATCACCAAAAATATTAACCTTCTAACAAATGTGAATATTATTCAAGAGGGTTATGTGGCTTTTGCGGGTAATTCATGGGGCATGATAACCAAAGAGGGCGATGTGTCAAACGGTAGTTTTACGTTTGAAAAAGTAAATTATTGTGACAAGATGGATCACAATTTGTTGAGTGTTTCTCAAATTTGTGACAGGAATAATACCACCGTGTTTACCTATAAGGAGTGCATAATACTCAAACCAAGATATGCCATTCCAGAAGTTATGGTTGTTATGTGTTCTCCCAGGTCGAATGATATTTATGTACTGAATATGTGTACTAAAGTATCAACCTCAAATTCTGTGGAAACATGTTTTATCTCTAAAAAACTTAGAAAGACTCGATTCTGTGGCACATGCGTATGGGTCATATACATGATAGAAAGATGAATCATCTGATTGCAAATGATTTAGTGGAGGAGTTTCTTTAAAACATTTCAAGTTGATCGATCACTATGTTGCAAGCAAAAAGGGCAAACAGAAGAAGAAATCGCACATGAAAAACTTATTTAATTCCATTGATACTCCAATTGAACGACTTCATATGGATTTTTTTGGTCCTGTGAATCGCGAGAGTATTGCTAGAGACTGGTACTGTTTAGTCATGACTGATTACTATTCGAGGTACTCGTGGGTGTTATTTATGAGTTCTAAAGATCAGACACCAGTTCTTATGCAAAATTTAATCACCAAGATCGAATCACTTTACAAACAAAAATGAGACGCATTTGAAGTGACAATGGTACGGAATTCAAAAACACTGTATTGGAATTTTGTGTATTCAGAAAGGTATTCATCGAGTATATAGTGCTCCTTATGTACCATAATAGAACAGTGTTGCTAAATGGAAGAATCGAACATTGATTGAAGTAGCTAGAATAATGCTAGAAGATTCAAAACTTGAATTTTCAATTATGGAACGAAGCTGTGAATACTGCTCGCTACACACTCAATCCATTACGTGAAAATTGATCTTTGGTCACACGAAAAAAGTTTGGCTGTAGGCCTTTAGCCACACACGTCTGGTTTAGGTCATTGTGACCAAAGGTCGCGACATTGTAGGTATCATATGGCAACACATAGTTTTTAGTGGCCTTATGTGGTTATAAGTGTGGCTAAAGCGTACCAGCATTAGTTGCTGGCCATCAATAAGCCTCTCCAATAAGTGTGGCTAAGCGGTAGAAAATGGCCACATGACTATTTACTATGAGTGACCATTGCACGTATAGAGCCACATGAATTCATGTTTCAGCCACTTGAATTTTATAATAATGTGGCCAATAGGGTTGTGTTACGTGTGCATTATGACCTATACCGTGTGGATATAGCAAAGAAATGGCCACTTAAATTTAATAATAGTGTGGCTAACTATATCATATAGACACTGGATATTACATTAAAAGTGGCTAAACATGTTTATTTGCCACTCAAACACTACTTTGTAGATTGTAGTGTGGCTACTGTTTTACCGTTTGTCACACATAATGCTTTTTGTAACTTAAAGTGTGGCTATTGTCAAACTTTTTGTCACACATAGTGAGGTATTGTGTGGCTAATCATATCATATAGACACTAGAGGTTATTGTCAATGTGGCTAAAAATGTGAACTTGCCAGTCAAACACTCTTTTGTAGTTTGTGGTGTGGCCTTTGTCTTATCGTTTGTCACACATAATGCTTTTCCTAATTTAAAGTGTGGATATTGTCAAACTTCTCGTCACACATAGTGATGTATTGTGTGGCCAATCATATCATATAGACACCGGAGGTTATTGTCAATGTGGCTAAAAATGTGAACTTGCCACTGAAACACTCTTTTGTAGTTTGTGACGTGGCCATTGTCTTATCATTTGTCACAAATAATGCTTTTGTAATATAAAGTGTGACTATTATCATACTTTTGGTCATGCATAGTGATTTTTTCAATGACGTTTGATCTCGTTCTGCCACACAAACAAAACCAAGTGATGAAAGTGTGGCCAATGGCTAGTGTGGTTATTTTATGCCATTTGGTCACACTTGGTGATTTTTTTTATATGACGTTTTATATGATTCCGTCACACACACAAAAACGAAGCAAGCATGGTGTGGGTAATGGTGATATATAAAATCACGAGTTTTCGGTGTGGCTATGTCACACTTTTAACCACACATAATTTGTTATCTCCATCAACTTTTACCCTTTTAATTAAACGAATGAACATGAACACATGTTCCGTTCGTTCATTTATGTTCATGAGCGTACGTTTGTTTATGTTCGTTTATCTTTGTTCAATTATGTTAGTTTAGATTATAAACAAACGAACATAAATTAACACAAGTGTTCATTTTTTAAAATAAATGAAAATGAACATAGATATTTGTTCGGTTAAGTTTTCGTATACGTTTAAAGTTAAAAGGGAACAAACCTCCTGGTCACATAAGATTAGGTGTTCTGGCCAAGCAACAAAAGTACCAGTTGCGTCACCAACAGTCCTAATTGCACCTGCCTCACAAGGAATAATTGCTTGTTCATTTATGGCTTCATAAATACTAACTTTATAGCAACCCACCGGAATTGCTTTTCCATGCAACTGTTTTGGAACCGGTGACCAATGAACTATACCATGTGCCACCTTGTTACGCTTGTCATTCAGACACAAACGACACTCATACACCTATAAACAAATATGGGAAATTAAGATGGCTTTGTTGAAGTCAATATATAAGTACATACCCATGGATATGCCATGTTGGTGGGAAATTAACAATGTTTCGCGCAGTACATACCTTTATTTCAGGATGTGGGGAAGCTTCATTCTTAGATACATCAACTTTTCTTTTACAGCTTCTCTGTTTTACGTAAAAACCATTCAATGATCAGCTTATGGATGGAAATCAATCAACAATTAAAGGGAAAACTCGGAACAAAAAAATATGAAACTGTCAAGTACTGTTGGTTTTTTCGAGCCGTTACTATCCGGAGTGTGGTGTAGTTGTGTTGATGGGTCAACATTGTTCTCTACAGGCTTCATTGGTAATATAAAAGTAATTGGAATTGCTAGACTTATTAGGTTATAAAATATAAAAACTGAAATTGCCAAATACTTACTGATGTCGCGCTATGGGGATCGACTACCGTTTGGTCAACATTTTTGTCCACGGACTTGGCCTGCAATTTGGTAATAGAAAATGAGCACACTCACATTGGAAACGAATTATAAAAAGTATTGAAATTGTCAAATACTTACTGATGTCGTGATCTGGGGAGCGAGTACCGTTTGGACTACTATTTTTTCCACAGACTTGGCCTACAATTAACTTATGCAAAATCAACACACTCACATGGAAAGTTAATTATTAAAAAAAATCAATCAAACTGTCAAATGCTTGCCTGAGGAGTGGATTCTTGTTGCACAGCCTCACCTGAGGTAAAGATATTTCCCACAGAACTGGCCTACAAATCAATTTATTAGGTTATGGAAAATGAAGAATCACATGGAAAGTTGTAATAAACAAAGAAACTGTTAGATACTTACTGGTGATGGCATTTTATTTTTCCCCACAGCACTAGTAATTTGGTTAGAACCAACCTGATTTGGAACAGGATTTACCTACGAATTGTGACAAAAACAGTGCCAATTATGTATGTTGAATGCATTAATTAATATGTTTATATGTAACATACGTCACATACTTGACTTGCCGACATTTGCGGCAACATTCCTTCGAGAAGTCTAAACTTGGCCTCAAATGCTAACTGTTCCTTCTCACGACTTGCTAGCATAGCATTCGTGAATTCAAGTAGAGACATAACTTGTTCACCACTTCATCTCTCTGCACCTCCTCATACTCAAGTTGGGCAATCCGTTCCTTAAACGAGCCTTTTACCCGACTCACACCCCAATATTTACATGCTGTCATCCATACCCAGTCCCTTTTAAAAACCCATCTTTCTCTTTGCCAAGAACTAAGGTGACGACATCTGTGCACGGTTCAAGTGTTAGGACTCCGGGGGCGATCTGCTCCTCATGCAACCTGCAAGAAAACAAATGTCAAACTGCCGATTCCTTACAAGCATAAAACGTCAGATTTCATGAACTACTGTAAGTAAATAAACACTTTGTAAACGATTAGGTTAAAATATGTTATATATTTGTTCAAACGAGTCTATTACGCTTGTAACACACTTATGTACAAGAATCAAAGTCTATTACTCTTGTAACACGCTTATGTATCCACATCAAGTGTTGAGACAAGTTAGACAGACTCAAGTTTGTTTGACGCTAAAATAAGGCTGTGTGTGTGGCAATGAATTGACTTTAACATGACTTAAAAAGTTTAATACTAAAACATACTGATTTGGTCTCCACGTCTTCGACAACAACAGTCTTGTATGCACCATCTATGTCCTCTCTTGCTTTCATCCACATTAATGCACGGCTGAGGATCTCCTCCGGTGCAAGTTCCTTGTTTTTGACCCTGTAAGATATTCAATAAAAAGCAGCTGACGGTCATGCATTAGACACATAACCAACAAATCATTGAACTAGAGAGTGAGGCGATTACCAGTTTCTCTAGAAGGTAGGTATAACCCCCTCGTACCATGTGATGATAAAAAACATTGTTTGCTTGAGCTCCCTTTGTTGAAGCCGAGTGTTTCTTCAACCACACATTTAAATAAATTTAAAAAAAACATAAACTTCTCTGATAGTGTGAAGGATTTATACCTGAAACTTCTCTGATAGTGTGTACTCAACGAAGCGAGCCCAGTCTTCTTGCCTGATCATCGTCCTATATCCCTTGGATATCGCCTTCAGCTTTAGAGGTTTACCGATGTTTGGCATAATGTATTTGGCATGCATTTTTCTTCGGAAATTCCGAAAAATGTGTCCGAGCCGATTCATCACAGAATGCCTGTGACACGCCTCAATCTCAAAATGTTTCTGCATAATATTACTTCTCAAAATATTTCTGCATCAAACAACATAAAATGCACAAATTAAAATAAAGAGTAACCGTTATTTGTTCCCACAGTTTATCTCTAAGCTCCTTTGTGACCTCCCTCCAACTTAAATGTTTCAAGTCAACTATTTCCCTTACAACATCCCCTAAAAAACTTGCAAACTTTGATCTGGTATGGCCAGTGAACCTACCCAAATTATCAAACTCCACCACCAGTCTGACAGCACCAGAGTTTGCATAATTGGTACGTAGCTTAGGTAACCTCGTCAACCCCCTTGTAGGTTTTTTCGTAGTAGCCAAACTGTTGATGGGTTCGATAACCATCGTCGTTATATCGTCGTTGTCGTTGGCTTCCTCGCTAGAGTAGTCTTCAGTCTGATTGAGCGTCGTCGTCGTTGGCTTCCTCATCGGACTATAAAACATGTTCTTCGATTATTTCATCTACAAGTTTCATCTTCGATTGTTTTTTCTGGAGTATCCTTCAGTGTCGTCTGATTTGTGGAGTGAAAAAGTTTTTTTAATAATTTTGAGTGTAATTTGACTTTTTGGAGTGTTAAGTAATTTGGAGTTTTTAATATTTGGAGCTTTTTGAGTTTTGCCTCCCTTTTAATTAAGAACCAATAAATTATTGGCATAGTTTTTAATTTAAATTAATGGGGATAAGCGTGTTACTAGCGTATTAGGATATTTATATATGTTTTTGTACATTAGCGTGTTACAAGCGTAATAGACTCATTTGAACAAATATATAACATATTTTAACCTAATCGTTTACAAAGTGTTTTTGTTTTATTTTTAGATTTAACAAAGTGCTGTTTACGATTTAATAAGCGTATCACAAGATTTTTAACAAAGAAAGAGATATCCATTAGATGATCCATAAAACATGTTAAGAAAACAGTTTAAGATAATCCATATTTACCATTCATCAAAAGATGCCATACAAAAAGTACCATTACAATACATCACAAAAAACCCAAAAACGAGCAAAGCTAACATCACCATCACTCCGCCTTGTCCACAATCTCCGACCCCAGCTTGTTAAAACTCATGTTGCTTGACGCCGTAGTTACAGGGTCAACCAGAGTCCCACGCACTGAGTCATAGCATGCAGACTGTTGGTTCAAATAACCAACAACCTTTGCCTTAAACTAAGTGTCTGGTTCCATCAACATGAGTTTACATGAGTCGAGGGTCTTTGATTTTTCAAATGTGAGTCTAGCCCTAATCTCTCGATTGTCTTCAACAAAGTGTCGTCTTTCTCTTTTTCAAGATATATTCTTGCTTTCACCATGTTATTCACGGTTTTGTCACAAGAATACATTTTTATTATTTTTTTGAAATGTTTAGTGTGAGTGAATAAAAAAATAGATGTTACAATATATAGACCTAAAATTTATTTTTTGCTAGTTGAGACAATAATTTAATATAGTTAATTTGATTTGTAGCCTATCTAGTAAGATATAGCTTATTTAAAGCGTACTACAAGCGTGAGATATAGTTTTTTTTTTAATTTTAATTAACTTTAATGTAAGCTATCATTACATAAATATTTTTTCAAGATTTTTGACAGGTAGTAGGCATAAATGTAATTAATTCCCAAATTAATTTTGACAAGTGTATAATATAGAAATATTTTTCACATTTTGACAGGTGATATAAATGTAATTAATCTCTAGTTTAAAAAAAACGCATGAGACAAGTGTGAGCGTTTCCCAAGCGTGGACACCCCTTTGTTTTTTTATTACAGAGTTACTATTCATCCATGAGTGTACTTTAAAAGTGTCTTTTCCTTTTTAATTTGTGAGCGTACTATAAGCGTTTAATAATTTTGCTTACATATTAACTGTTTGGTCCGTGAGCCTTTTGGTTATATATACATACACCACATTTGTAAAACTCATATACCTACATAATTTAAAATTATTTTTTTAGTTAATAATGGATTGCTCGTCATCATCCACATCCTACAAGGATGTCCTCAGGAGACAAATTGAGGATCAAATCGAGGCAAATAAAGCTTGTCGGGAAACTCTTACTGAAGAACTTGTAAAGACTAGCAACAACTTGGATGCCAGGGATGTCATTGCAAAAGTTCTTACTCGAATGCCCGCTAGTACTATCCGAGATCTTGCTGTTTTGTTTATGGTTGATGTAGGACAAAAAGAGCTTGACCAGTTAAAACATTTGGGCAAGGCAATTCATGAACTGAATTGTTCAATGGAATTGAAGTTGAAGTTTCTTATGTCACTCAGAGATTAGTATTTGATGGTGTTTCATCGGTGTTTATGATGTAGTGATGGTGTGTTTTTATGTGTGTTTTGGTAATAATAAAATTTGTATGTTTGTGTTAAAACATGGATTCAACATGTAAACTATTAACTTACATTACAAAGTGGTAACATAATACTAGAGATCTCCATAAGTGTGTATCATAACATCTGACAAGTATCTTAAAGTACATAGCAGTTAGTTTTGAAATCATTCAAATTTGTTGTTGCCTTTTCTTAAGTTCAACAATCAACTCTTCTCCGGTTAAAAGAGTGTTGTTAGTTTCATGGAATCCCTGTGCTTTCTTGATAAGAGTATTTCTGTGTTGGTTTACATCCGAGATGAGGATTTTGCACAAATACTTTGCCCTCAACCTTTTTAGCTTCTCTTGTTGTTTATGGCCTTCCTTGAAAAAATTACACCCCCATTGTCTCTTCCCATCGTATTTCTCCATGTGTCTCAAAGAAAAAATACAACAATCTATTCCATTATTTTTTGTTCTCAATCCCATCTTCACTATATTTATTGTTGCTATTTGGATTTGCTGAATAATGGGGTGTTTGATTGTCTTAAGATACATGCAAAAGACGTTTCTCTAAACAAAATAGAAAGCAATTTAAATATTTTGACAATTTTTATAACAGATATGTATGTTTTTTTGGGTTAAAGGTATACATGTTTACCAGTATATAAGGAGTCTTTCGGTATCTTTCTTCAAAATTCTCTCTAATTTCTTTTGATTTGTCTTCTAAGCTTTTAAACTTTGCATCAGCTGGTATTTCTTGATTTGCACTGTTGTCAAGTAATTCTATCAATCCTGTTTGAAGATTGAAGGTAACCACAAAGAAGTGATGGTGTTGTAGAATTGGCACGAGCATTATAGCAACCTCCTTGGGTGATATGATTCCAAACATTGTCATTTGTTTTTCGATGTTGTCTGAAAACACATCCAGTCTTTGTAACCCCTTGGCTCAACATAATGGTCACTTGTCAGTATAATAATTAAAATGCAGATGATTAAAGCGTTTATTGAGCGTTTTATAATAGTACAAAGAAAGTAGATTAATTTGTACCAGCACATTGCTTGAAGCAAAGAATCTGAACGGTGATGCTGCAGATTTTTTCTTTTCTTCATAGTTCATTAGTTCAATGAATGCATCCATTGCATTGGTGGTTATATAAATGCCGGGATAGTAGCTTTCAAAGATCACCTTGAACGATTCTGTGTGAGTGGACTTGTAGACCTCCTCCCAAATGTCTTCAAGACAAAAAAATATATACTCTAAAATTATTACTTCATCTTCTGTGACACTAGTGGATACGTCAACCTCTCTTAGAAGATATGGAGATTTCAGTGTAATGAGGTTATCACTTGTTGACAATCCGGTGTCAACTGTTAAACATAAAACAACTCATTTTAAATTTGACTGAAAATATTTTTAAATATAATTAAATACCTTCAACCCCTTTTGTTTTTTTATTTATAACTAGTACACAAATTGCGCGTTGCGGCAGGAGCGTTGATACACGTTAACTTGTGTGTCATGATGGGACATTGATGAAACATAATGTTACTAAAGTTTGTACACACATTATGATTGGTCTGTTTTTAATAAAATTTATATGGAAACGTTATATAGAATAAATATGTATATATGCAAACTTATGCTGTGAAGAAAAAAAATATATATTATATTTAACTCATGTGTCTCATTGGGTGACCTCGGTATTAAATAAAATTTATATCGAATCGTACGTAGAAACATTGACGCGCATTTGTATTAGAAATTTAGAGTAGCATTACTTGTAAAAAAAGATAAAATATATTATATTGACCATGATCGGTATAGCACAAACTTGTACTGAAATGTAAATATAAATAAGTGCATCGCAATGGCTATTCGTCATTTAAGAAACATAATAATTTAAAAATAAAATATGTCAAATACTAATTATAGAATGAAATAATGCAAATAAACATAAAATGAGTTAAAAACTTAAAATCAATATGTATACTGGGAGACATACAATAACATTAAAATCAAAGTTGAAAATGAATTTAGTTGTAACTAACTACTTTGAAAATTGAAATGTTATGCATACGTGTAAGACACTAATTGGTTTCTTTTATGAATAGTAAATTTTATGAGATAACTAACATATGTCTTTTAATATATACATAATTAAATACCATCTTTAGCCCACTCAACCACTGTATTAACAACTTTATCAATATCTGTGCATGAGACATTGTTTTCTTGACCTGCATCACCTGCATCATTTTTTACGACAGCCAAAGATGTAATATGTTCAAAATAACAGCCTAAGCGTTTTATGAGCGTTTTTAATTGTGATTATAATTAAAACGGTACATATACCTTTTTGAGTAGCCACTGGATCAGCAACACCAACATCTAAATCAACTGCATCACACAAATGTAATAAGTTTAAAAAAACAGCATAAGCGTTTGCGTTTTAATTATACTTATAATTAATTTAGCCGAAATACCTTTTTGAGCAGCCACGGGACCACCAACACCAACATCTGAATCAACAGCATCACACAGATGTAATAAGTTTAAAATAACAGCATAAACGTTTTATGAGCGTTTTGATTATACTTATAATTAATCTAGCCCAAATACCTTTTTGATCAGCCACTGGACCACCAACACCAACATCTGAATCAACTGAATCAATTGCTGCAGCTGTATAAGTATTGAGATCTTTTAACTTAAACAAAAATAGTTTTGAAATGGGACAGAGAAACTTGAAAGAAGAAAATATAATTTTTTTCTCACCTAAATTAAAGAGTGATAAGCGTTTATGGTGTCAGTTTCTTGTGTTTTAGGGACCACATTATTAGTGAATCTGTTTTCCCATTCACAGCATCTAGCAAAGATATTGTGATTTGATGGATGTATATCCTTTCCTTGACGGACTAACTCGTTGATCTTTGAGCAAATTTTATCAAATTTCTTCTACTTTTTATCCATTGCCTTATTTCAAGACTGTAAAAAGAAAATATAGTTATTATTAATTCAAAAACATTTTCAATTTATCCCAGCCAGTTGTAATGGATTTAAATAATAGTCAACCAGCTTCTGGGTGTGTGTTCCCAATGGCATTTGAAAACTTAAAGGTGAATAAACGCTTACATAATCATCCAAAACTTGTTCAGTTATTTGATCGGCATTATGTTTCAGATGCACTTTGACCATCTGTTTTTGATTATATATAATATTGTTATATAAACGTCGCATTACATGAAATACATATAGAAATAAGAGATAAGAGAGTTTTTTAGAAGAAAATAACAAATTTCTCACCATGTTCTTGTTTCTCCTCAGCTGCAGTGTTTTCTTCAACTACAGGCTTACCAGCAGATGCATCACCATATGTACCACCACATGCAGTCTCATCAAGCACCTTCTCGGCAGCACTAACTGTCATAGGAGTAGTAGCAGCAGCAGCTTCATCAAGTCCCTTCCCAGCAGCACTAACTGTCACAACAACAGTATCAGCAACAGCCGCATCAACAGTCTCATCAAGTCCCTTCCAGGTAGCACTAACGGTCACAGCAGCAGGAGCAACAGCAGCCGTATCAATCCCCTTCTCGTCAACACTAAATGTCACAGCAGCAGTAGCAACCTCAGTAGCATCTGCAACACCAACTTTAACATATACCTCATCTTCATCATTTCCATCATCTTCTTATAAGGGAGGACCATTATTCTCCAAGTATTTTTCCATCTTATTAAGAGTAGTTGTTGATATGTAGTTGATTGCAGGCGTTGTGACGAGACTCCCAAATGGACCATATTTTATCTAGTATTCATGCATGTAAAGCATCACAAGAAAGGTGATCGGACCGTTGTATTAACTGTTGATATCTCTCCAGTCTTACTTTGTCATTTTCAAGTTTTCAATAACATAGCTGCACCAGTCCATATTTGGAATATCGGAGGTTTTATCAATTGCGGTGATGAATCGTTGATTAACTGTTGTTGATTTTGTCATAAATCCGATACAGGTGTTGAACAACACAAGGAAATTAATCTTAAACACGTCAACAACTCCTTGATCCGCGGCAGTTTCTCTCTCACATGCTTTATACTTATTCTTGGAGTCGGGAATTGATTTTTGAAAAAATCTGTATAAACATCGTCCCCCAATATTGGTCTACTCTTGTCTAAAACTGGAATCTTATCCATTGGTATCCCCAACACTTCATGTACTTTTTGTGGTGTTGTCATAATAACACCGTTCCCAATGTTCAATTCATTTAAACGGTTATTATAGTTCATGAGCAACCAATATCCGAAAGTTGTTGGAGTTTGGGTTACTTGAAGTCTTAACATTGACCCGAAACCCATTTCTTCTACACAAGTTTATTTGGGCAGGGGCCATTGCTTTCACTGCATCAACAATATTATAAGGTGCATACCTATTCTTCAATTTTTTATCTACAAATTCAACAAAAGGTTTTCTTGATGTCCGGGTTAGAGGTGCTGTGTTCCACCTCTTTCCGCTTTAACAGCAACTTGTTAATTTTTGTGTCAAGGACTGAATCAGAGTCTGCTTCCACAACATGTTATATTTTCACCTTTTTCACCACCGGAGCAACTTTTTTAGTCTTCCTTTTATCTGTATTTTCATCTCTCTTCTCGTTTAGATGCTTAGCTTTATCAGTCTTGTTTTTTTCGACAACTGAATCACATACATGCATTAAAACATGGGGGTAGGGGATAACGACACGAATCACAAGTAAACAGAAAACGCTTATCAAACATCACATTGATAATTCTCATACTAAAGCCATAACACGCTTAGCATACTCTTATAACATGCTTAAATATTACACATAGTTTTAAAAAAAACAACTATATGTATTATAACAACAACACGCTTGTAAAAGGATTTAATACATGATGGTAGCTTTACATAAGATGATTTAAACAAATGCTTTGCAAAACTCAATTACTGATGCTTAAATTCACAGCGGTTAGATTTTAAGAATAATTAAACCTAAAACGCTAAAAAAATCATAAATTAACACCTGTTCCATCTTTATTCAAAGACCTATCGTGCTTGTGCTTCGTGCTTGTGCTTCGTCCTTGGTTCCGTTCCAGAAGTAGATGAGTTAGGGTTCTTCATTTACTTCTTATGCTTGTGGTTGTGCTTGTGTTTCGACCTTGTGCTTCACAATAGAAACGAATCATCGACGGTTTTAAGGAACATTGACTTACGAGGTTGTGCTTCACAATTGAATTTTGGGAATAATTATCGCCATTAGGGGGTAATTATTTGACCCTTTTAAAAGAAGCTAGGGTGTGTGCTTTTAAATTTTAATCATACGGTTAGGTATTATTATACAGTATAATATATATATATATAATATTAGTGATTGGTGGTGGGTTCAGGTGGTCATGTGGTGGTGGACGGTGGCGGAGGTGTGGTGGTTCGTGGTGGCGGATGTGTGGTGGTGGGTGGTGGTGGGTAGTGGGTGGTGGTGGTGGCGGAGGTGTGGTGGGTGGTGGTGGTGGGTGGTTGTGGTGTGTGGTTAGTGGTTGGTGCTGGAGGTCATTGTGGTTGGTGCCAGTGGTTGTGGTGAATGTGGGCGGTGGATGGTGGTAGTAGGTGGTGTGTAGTATGATTGAGGATGTGTAATCCATGAGACGATGACGGTGCTATCCCGTATGATCACCATGATGACTGGCCCAATTATGACGACGACGATGCTAATATAATGATACCCACATGAATACATGGATATGACAGTGGTGGTGGTGGCGAAGGTGTGGTGGGTGGTGGTGGCGGAGGTGTGGTTGGTGGTGGTGGTGGGTTGTTGTGGTGTGTGGTTAGTGGTTGGTGCTGGAGGTCGTTGTGGTGAATGTGGGTGGTGGATGGTGGCAGTAGGTGGTGTGTAGTATGATTGAGGATATGTAATCCATGAGGCGATGACAGTGCTATCCTATATGATGACCATGATGATTGGCCCAATTATGACGACGACGATGCTAGTATAATGATACCCACATGAATACATGGATATGATAACCTGGGTTGGTGGTGATTATCATAATGATGCTGCTAACCTATATGGTACGGTTTGCTTACGCTAACCCATACGATGGCGACACACAGACGTACAATGATCATGATGTCTCTGATGATGGTCACACATATGTATGATGATGATCAATTATAGGTACCTATATGAAAATACGCCACACAGACGCGCGCGCGCACACACACACACACATATATATGTTGATGATGATGGTGACATCGATATTTAATGACATGTAACCGTATGATCGACGATGACCATGATAACGTATATGATGGTCATACTAATGGTAGCCTGTACGACTGAAGATGTCATTTGATGACTACAACAATTCATAAGATGGTGCCGACAGTGATCTCTAATATTGGGTGTTTTGTTTATGATAACCCATACGATGCTGACTACATCCCGTCCATGGCAATAGGTCATATATATGTTGGTGTTGATGATGCTGTTGACGATGATGATGACACTAATAACGAGATATATGTTACCCATATGATCGACGCCGACTACGATAGCCTATATAATGACCACGTTGATTACCCGCACATCTGATGATGATGCCGTTTCATGGTGACGGTGATCGATGATTATGATGATTGTAACCACTATAACACATGACAATGATGATAACTTTATGATGTTGATCATCATCATAACACATATGGTGATGATGATAACCTAGAAGATGATAATGATACAAAACTACATACTTATTCATTATGATAATGATAACACTAGAATGTTATGAGCTTCTCTATACAAAGTTGTAAATCTTATCCAGAAAATCTTACTAATGGTTAAGATAAGATAGTTCAATAATAGATAAAATTTTAATTTTATTTAAAAGATAATATTTTTTAAACGAACTCAATTTTAAACATAATTTATACCAGAATGTTCATAAAAAAAACTAAGTAAGACTATGTTTTTATATATTTTTAAAAAGTTAAATATAATCAGTTATAAAACAAAAACCAATATATATATATATATATACATATAATTATATGTGTAGAAAAAAATAGAAAAATAAAATAAAAATTCAAACCAATCTAAATTCAAACCATTGATAAGACCCCTTTCCTAACTTCATAACCCTAAATCAAGAATCTAACTTCTAACTTTCTAACTTCGCTTTCTAGTAAGAATTATGCAATTTATGTTTCTAAACCTGAATATTTGTAATTCGTATTTACTGTGATATTCGTAGACATCGCTTATCCTGGTTAATTTGTTCTGAACGTACAGACTCGTCTGACATAAAAATGCCACATCTCAATAATGGAGTTAAGTTCCTGGTAGATATCGACAACGATTCCATGAGTAGGATGGTATGTTAATGTTATCAACAAATTTCTTTTATGAAACATTTTACAATTTTGCAACATATACATTCTAAGAACTTTTTTTGTGTTACTTATAGCTCATTCCTAAAGCTGTTCAACCAGTGTTTGCTGACATTAAATCAAATACCGGCTGTTGATTGATTTATGATCAAAGTGGTAGAACATTTTCTGTAGTTATAATAAAAGTACTTGATGACTTTTATTTTGGAACCGGTTGGACTGCAATAATCAGAGAATGTTGTAGAGAAGCTGGAACATATGCTCTTTATGAGCTTAAGTCAACATCTATGTTGAATATGTTTACTTTCAAAAGAAACATAAATGATCAATCCGGTACTATGTTATGCATTCCAGTCAGAAACCGACACTTCCATTACTTGGTAAGTTTTAATTTCTGTTTTTAATGATTGTTTCCAATTGTCTATTAATTAACATGTTTAACAGGATTTCCCTGAGTGGTACGTGATTGAAGAATTTGGTGAAAATCACATGAATTTGCTTTTCGAGCTTATTGCTCCAGATAGATTTATGTTTAAGGTTTCATGTCTTTGGGATGGAATGGGTTGTAGGATAGAGGATGGATGGATTGAGGTTTTTAAACAAACCAACTTGAAAAGTGGTTTGTTTGTTGTGTTTGAAATCATATCAGATATTAATTTCATATTAATGTCTTTCATGAAGATGGCATAGAATTTATCCTTCCTGGTCCAAATCAGTTGTTTCTCAACTATCAATTAAGCAATCAAGGTAGTTCCTCCCAAAACCCAATTCACCTTGATGAGCAATATGATGACTCTAAAATCGTCTTCCACATGAAAATCACCAAGAAATTGGTAAATTGAATTTTTAAATTTCTTTTTTATTTACAAGTATATTCGTTTAAATTTTAACAATATCATCTTAACTTTATAATATATTTGAAATTTGCTTTTCACAGCGTCTTCTGTGTCACATTGCTACCAAGATTGATGTCTATGATGGAATGCCAATCACTTCGGTCAATCCCGAAGGTCGTAAAACAAATGAAACTTCATGGTGAAGTGTCGAATCTGAAGTTCAGATATTATTTACCAAAATGGAAAATTTTCAAGGAGGAAAATGAATTACAGATTGGTGATAAGTGCAGATTTGAAAATGACTTCAATGAAGGTACTTTGTTAGTTTCAAAAGTTGATTAGTGCAAAAATGCGCGTTGTGTTTGGTGATTTTTGGAACATTTGTAATTTGGTGACTTTGGGAACTATTTGTCTGTTTTTAAATGTTTTGAATGTTTTGAATGTGGTTTCAAATGGTTGTATTGATACATTTTTTAGTTTATTGTTTTGAATGTTGGTTGGTTAGTTTTTAAATGCTTTACTTTTATAGTTTCTTGTAACATCTATTTTGTTATTCACTCTTCTTTTGTTTCTCTCTTTTTTTGTTTCATGGGATGTATTGTAATGATACCTTTTGTATGAAAAATTTTAATGAAGGGAAATTATGGAGTATCTTAAAACAAATCGTAAAAACAAAAAACACTTTGTTAAAAACGCTTGTGATACGCTTATTAAATCGTAAACAAAACTTTGTTAAATCTAAAAATAAAACAAAAACTGTAAACGATTAGGTTAAAATATGTTATATATTTGTTCAAACGAGTCAATTACGCTTGTAACACCCTTATATACAAAAACATATATAAATATTCTAATACGCTAGTAACACACTTATGTACAAAATCAGTTATTCAATAATTGGTGGTTTTTGATTAATTGGAACAAGAATCAAAGTCTATTACGCTTGTAACACGCTTATGTACAACAACTCCTTTCTAAACCCTCCTATATATATATTTATATATATATATATAGTTTTGTTTTCAATAAAAACTTCTTTTTCACCCCCATAAACACTAAAATAAAACGCTTAAAAAAACCACAACATCCAGTAACAGAAGCAATCGATCTGAGGTTTATTGTTTTTGTGGTCAAGAAGCCATTCTAAGAACATCAAGGACCACAAAAATCCAGGTCGGAGGTTCTACAATTGTGCATCTCAGGTTAGTGAAATTGAAAATAAAGTTGGAATTCATCTCGTCTTTATGTTGATTGTTGACCACAAACTCTATTTTTTAACTTAGGACAAAAAATGTGATTTCTTTATATGGTCTGATTGTGTTTCGTCCACAAGATCTGATGTGTGCACAAGATGTACAGACATAATTCCTATCTTTATAAGGGCAAATAAGTCATTAGAGGATCAACCAAGGAGTGTAGCTTCACGGATTGAATCAGAAAAAAAAGTGAAGATAGTGTATTTTATTTGCTTCTTGTTGTTTTTAGGGTTTTTAATTAGTTTTGTAATATGAGTAAAAAGCTAAGAAACTTTATTATGATTTTAGACCAACTATTATGATGTATTTTTATGTTTCTGAACGGATTTAATGGCCTTTTAATGAGTAGTTTAGTTTGAGTGTTTTCAAAATGAGATATTTGACCGTACACAGTGTATTTATTTCGTTAAAAAGAGGTTACTATAAAAATGCAATAAAAATATGTTCCTCTTGAATTTCGAACCCGCGATATTTTCAATCTGTGTTTAATCACAAGCGCCTCAACCGTTTCAGCTACATCCTGAGAACAAAATAGAACCTCTTCTAATGTTTATATAACGAAATTTCGATGTTTAAAATTTTTATTTTACCCGCCAATTAATCGAGTTATATTCTGTTGGTATAATCCCAAATCAATCATTGACCAAATAAAATCTCACAAACTCACCAAACCCTAATAAATGATCTGCTAGTGTATTTATTGAACTCTTATCAATTAATTCCTACCAAACAACTTCATTAATCTCAGGTGAGTACCAAATATTTTTGCTTTTAGTGTCATACATAATAAAATGTCAGTTACATTTATTGATGTCAATTAGTGTATATATATATATATATATATCGTTGATGACACAGTTAATAAAAAAATATTCTTGGAAGATGGATAAGTCTTGGATGTCAGTAGGCGACAGGTGCAGTAAAGCATATGAAGATGGTGTTAAGGCATTTCTAGATTTTGCAGTTCGTAATTTTAAGGAGACATCACCACCAATTTCTATTTCATGTCCATGTGTTCGGTGTGTGAACCACGTATTTCTTAATGTAGACGATGTAGAAAATGACTTGTACATGTTTGGAATTGATAAGAATTATACTACTTGGATAAAACATGGAGAGGCCAACACTAACATTCCAACTAATGTTAATAATACTGGGTTTGCCTGCACCTGCATTCCAACTAATTATGATAATAACACTGGGCTTGTTGACACCAACATTCCGATAGATGCCTGTGAAATTGTAGAAATGGTAAATGCTACAAAAGACAATTTCAAAGGCGACAAGAAGCATCAACAGTTTCTACAACTACATGTTGATGCCTGTGAAACTGTAGAAATGGTAAATGCCACAAAATACAATGTCCTGACTTCACCAAGTTGTCTGCATTAGTACAACTACTCAACTAGAAGAGCAAGCACGGGTTATCTCATAAGTTCGTTGATGAAATTATGAAAATGTTGAAAAAGATGCTACATGCAGATAACGAAATGGTAAATAATATGTATGAGGGCAAAAGGATGATGAAGGCAATGGGCTCAGGATATAAAAAGGTACATGTGTGTATCAACGACTGCATTATGTACTATAAGGATTACAAGGATTTGGAAGCATGTCCAGTTTGTAACAAGTCAAGGTGGAAGGTGGATGAGAAGACTAACAAAACTTACATAAACATGCCCGCTAAGGTACTGGGGTACTTTCCCATTATTCCACGATTCAAGCGCCACTTTCAATAAAGGACCACAACAGAGAATTTAACATGGCACGCCACAAGTACCAATAAACCCGGTGTTTTACGCCACCCATCAGATTCACCAGCATGGAAAGCCATGGATGTGTTTGAAAAGAAAGTTCATCATGCTTTCCTTATTAATATCCGGAGTGCTAGGAAACAATATTGATGTGTTTTTACAACCTTTAATTGATGATCTAGCATCTTTATTTGAGGTCGGGGAGCCAACATATGATGCATATAAACAAGAAATGTTTACACTACGTGCAGTTGTGTTATGGACGATTAATGATTACCCTGCTCTGGGTACACTATGTGGTTTCCCTTACAGTGGATTCAAAGGTTGTGTAGTGTGTCGGGGCGACACTCAGTGTGTTCGACTTTATCACACAAAGAAGCAGAGTTATGCTGCCCACAGAAGGTATTTATCACATGACCACTCTTTCAGAAAACAAACAATGACGTTCAACGGAAAAGAAGAGATGAGAACCGCTAAAGAGCCTATGACAGGGGAAGAGATATACGACGAGGTCAAAAACATTAACAATGAGAAATGCTATAATCAGGCTTTGTTTTGTTTTTTCAAGTCAATTTGTAGCAAAGAAATCATTGTAGAAGAGCTTGATAAGATGCAGGAAGAGCAAATAGTTACACTGTGCCTGCTGGAGAAGTACTTTCCTCCATCATTTTTTGATGTCATGGTTCACTTAACCGTGCACCTTGTTAGAGAGATAAAATTATGTGGCCACCATGCTTTCGTTGGATGTATCCCTTTGAAAGGTGTATGAATGTTATCAAAAGGCATGGGCAAAACAAAACTTATCCAGAAGGGTGCATTGCTGAGGAGAACATTGCGAAAGAAACAATCGGGTTTCTCAGCGAATACCAAAAAACATCAAGAGTACTGTTGGTATTCCACATGACAAGCATGATGATAATGGGGAGACAATTCCTGCCACAGGCGCTAAATCAGTTGAAGTTTCTCCTGATCTCTTCAATAGAGCACATTTCTATGTGATGCAGAATACGCCTAAAATAGCGTCGTATATCGAGTAAGTATTACTAACATATATACTCTAAATTATATATATATATATATATATATATATATATTAATTCACAATATATTATACTCCTACTTGCAGACAACACAAGACCTCTTTGAAAAACCAAATGCATGGTAAACGACAAGCATTGATGGAGAAGGAGCATACTTTAAAGTTTGGTGACTGGTTACATGACAAGGTAGATCAATTTATTAAGTCTTCTATAATTCTTAAAAATATTTTATAGTTTCTGCAATGTTGGTGAATCTAATCCTTGAAATGAAATTTAGGTTGAAAGAGAGCTAGCGGGCTCCCCAGGTTCTATATCGGAAACCGTAAAGTGGATTGCACACGGAGCACACCGCAATGTATACAAATACGACTCATACAACATCAACGGTTTTTCATTTCGCGGTTGGTGTAGAGGCGGATGACATGCACATCAAAAAAGACGTGGTGACCTATGAACAAAACTTTTATTTTGGGGTTTTGCAAGAGATATGGGTCCTAGATTATCATACTAAAAGAATTTCGGTCTTCATGTGCCGATGGGTTGACCGTAAACATGTCAAACATGATATTCTTGTTTACACGTCGGTCGACCCAAACAAATTTGGCCACAAGGATGATCCGTTCATATTGGCCTCACAAGGATGCTAGGTGTTTTATGTTCAAGATCAGCTGGATAGAAAAAAGCATGTTGTCCTCATGACCCCACCCAATAATTATAGAAATTCGTATGATGAGGTTGATGAGGAATTTAGTACGGTAACTTTCCCTCATGAGGCTAATAGATTGCCACGTGTACAACCAAATCAACTGCTTCGTAATGAGTCCCCGGATGATTACTGGAGGCCCGGAGAAAAGCCTACAACTATTTGTAATGGAGATTGAACTCTGCATAGAACAGCTGTTTGAAAACCAGCATTCGTAGTGGAGATTGAACTGCAATAAGTGCCATTTTTATAGAGCACCTACAAAGAACTACTGGTTTGATACAGTAGTTTGTTCGCCTAGTTAGATGTCAATAATGTTTAAATTTAGTTGTGATACATGATATCACCAGCCTTTACTTTGTACTTATTAATTCAAAGTATACAGGCCGGTTTGTTGAATTCATTTCATTAAAGTCTCAGTCATTAAGTTCAAACAGACATTAACTAAATACACACATTCAAACATAAAGTGTAACGCTCCAACTAAATAGCAACAAATATAAAATACAACATCATGTTGTCACAGTTAATCCACTTTATTTCCATGCTGTGACAGTCATCATTTCTCCGTCTGCTGGTTTTGTTTCTTGCACAACCTCTATTTGTTCATATTGTTCTTCTGCTTCTAATTCAACTTACTTTCAACAGCTGGTTTTCCTGCAAATCATTATCAACTCATTTTATAAAAAAAAGACCATGTGACCTTCTTTTCACTAACCTGCATACCAAAATTGTACCCTCCATACTCAGATCTTTGACCAAAACATCCTTGGGTCTTAGACTTTGAAGAAGCCTTTGAACAAATAAAATTCAGTTTTGAAAAAACCCTTCCAAACTGAATGCCATCACTAGTAACCTAATTTAAGATCTGGCGATGGCATCGAGTTTTGGAAGGGATTTTATCAAGAATTAAGATCTTTGGGAAGTTTAAGATCTTTGGAAACCTTAGATGTTTTCTGCTTGGCCAAGTTTGGAATTCACATAACATATATATAAGAGTAATAAATTTCAGTCAGAAGTTTTATTGCAGTCATTGATGTGTGTCTAATGATTCTCTTTCTAAGTAACTCACAACTAAGCTTTAAATTTATAAAACAAGACTCCTAAAGAAACCACACAAAACCGGCAAGTGTACTGATCACTAATAGTATAGAACTAAGGAAGTCCGAGTATCGAACACAAGGACACGTGAAAACATTTTTAGTACTTAACCCTAACCAAGATTCACCTAAGAATAATATTTTTTTAAATGATTTTTAATTATTAACTACTTTACCTAACTTACATTAACTAACTTAAAAGACTTAACCTAACAAGACTAGACGAAACTTTGAGAATGAGACTTATCAATGGAGAAAACGTCTACCTAATTAAGAATCCTATTGAAGGTATGATAAGCTAATGGATTGAAGAATCTCACGACACCGGTTCCTAAGGATGACACAACTAAGGTTCACTTAAGAAAGCTAGATCACCTCTCGGTCTCACTAACAAACCCAAACTTACACTTAGTTGATTTTAATAACAAACCGGGTAACGAATTGCTAAATTGTTCTAATGTCGACTCTCCTCTTGGTCTCACCGACACACTACCCTAATGGAGACGAATACTACGCAACTAAGGATAGAGGAACAATTTAGTTTAACTTAAACAAGACCAACTAATCGCTCACAAACCCAAACCCGACAAGAACCGAACCCGATCTCGCACGATCCTAAACTTAACAGGTAAAAGCTACGAGACGACCCTACTTCCTATCACCTCTCGGTCACTAAGAAGGTGCCTACTCGCTGATTTTAAGTAATTAACATACCCACTAAACCCTAAGGTTGTACACCCCGCAAACAATCTCTAAACACAAAGTAAAGAGTTCAAACAAGCTAAAATCAACCAAAACCGATTCAATCAATCAAAGCAAGAGGTATAGGAGTATAATTAATAAAAACACAGCCAGTAAACACAATCTAATTCAATATTAAACCAAACTTTCATCAAAAATTCAAGTCATGATGATCAACAATCCATATTACTTACTAAAACCTAACAATATTCATCTAACCTAGGTAGAACTAACTAGTTTAGCCTAACATATTATTTGGACAGAAGCTATACATCAAAGTAAACATCATATAACTCAACCAAAACATAAATAAACTCATTCAATGATCAAGATCAATCAAGAACAAGTCAAACTTCAATTTAATTGCAAAACAATTCAAGTAAAAGATCAAAATCAACAAGTTATGTATCTTGAACAAAAGAACAAAGTTTATGAGATTAATATTTAAGATTAGGGATGAGTTTATGGATGAAGATGGACTCTAGCTGCTGTACCAAGACTTCCTTTACCTTCTTCTTCCTCTCCTAGCCACCACAAACCTTCCACCAAGCTTTTTTCTTCCTCCTTGGTGGCTGCCAAAATCCCAATCAGACCAAATGCTAGGGTATTAGGGTTCCTTTTTTTTTAATTATCTTCATATATTGAGCATAAAAGGCATGATTCTTGTGGGCTTGGTTCGGGCCTTGAGTTGTAGTCTTCAAAGTTGATTAAAAAGGCCCCTAGAGTCTTCAAACTATACTCTTTTCTCCATTAAAACTCATAACCTACAATTAATATTCAATCTTTGTACGATCATCCAAAAACCATCCATAACTCTTATTAATTAAACGATTAAGCAATTAAAACATGATAAAAAGGTACGGAAAGTAAGTGTGTTTTACAACACATCAATCATTAAAGTCAAAATAGTTGGTTGTTGAGTAACTGCATACTACCTATCAAAATGGTATCCACACGCTTTGGAAACGCTCGCAAGCTAATTGATTTTAAAAATTAATTACATTTATGCCTACTACCTGTCAAAAGTCTTGGAAATATATTTATGTAATGATAGCCTACATTAAAATTAATTAAAATAAAAAAAACTATATCTAGTACACTTTAAAAACCCTTACTAGAAATATTGGTTGTTTTAATACTATTACTGTATCTATTACGCTTTAAATACGCTTACTAGAAATATTGGTCGTTTTTAATACTATTACTATAGTACGCTTTAAATAAGGTAACTAGAAATATTGGTTGTTTTTGTTTTAATACTATTACTATATCTATTACACACATTCAAACATATCAATTATATTTATAGTTAATACTTAAATTACATTACATTATAAAAAAACTAATACCTAGCATCATATTCTAGTTCTGAATCTACATCATTTTATTCCATATCTGAATCTATCATCTAATCATTCTCTTCTGGAGTAAGAGAGGGCGTGATCCTCTCCCACATGCTGTCCGAGGTGCAGGTGGAGTCCTTTAGCCTTTGGAGGTGAAGGTGCACCTCAGTACGGAATGTCACATAAGCGGACACAGCCTTGAAGTCCTCGATTCCGTTCAACCCGATCCAGGCGACCTCAATGCCCCATTCTTCCATCACAATGCTGAAATAATCCGCAGTGGTGTACCCATGAAACCTAACCATTCGGTTAAAGTTTTGGTACCGGAAGGTTAGAGGGTTGACATAGTCAACATAACTCACCCTTTGTTTCTTCCGGACGATGCCATAATCAAAATGGAAAACAATGGTAAAGAAGGTGGGGTCGTAGTAGATGGGTGGAGCCTCACCTATTCTCGTACAGTCCAATTTGCCTGCGCCACAATTTAATCTTTTTTATTTTTATTATTATTTTTTAAATTTTTTTTTCTACAACTAAGTACAATAAATTCCCATCCCCACACTTAGAACGAAATCGTCCTCAATGAGAACAAGGAAAAGAAATAAAATAAAATTAAAAATAAAAAATAAATTAAAACTTAAAATAGCAAAAAAAAAAAATTGAGAACGGGTTACTCCCCTGGTTTATATGCAGATTCTTCATCAGCTGTGTATGAATCGAGCGACCGTATAACATTTCATTCGCGGCCGCAACCTCGGGAGAACCAGTTCCAAAACGCCATCAGAGCTACCATGCGCATAATAATGCCTGCAATAACTCAAACTCGCTCACATGTAGCGGCGTACAAAACAGAAAGCAAAAACATAAGTAATAAACATATTTTTGTGTTTTTGATTTTTTTTAATTTTTTTAATTTTTATTAATTTTTTTTTTGTATTGTTAATATTTTTTATAAATTAAAAAAATAAAACAGATAATAAAGAAAATCATAATACACACTCTACAACTCGGGCTGTATCCCGAGTGATGCATCCAACACGTCTATGCCACGGTGAATGAGTCAAGGTAGAACACCTCAACTATCTGATCAGCTATCAGCTTGTCTATGTAGTGGTTCAACCTATGATCGTTCACCTTAAACTTTCCGCTTTGATCTTGTATCTCAATTGTGCCATACTGGAAAACCTCAGTGACCGTGATCGGTCCTGACCATCGGGATTTCAACTTTCCCGGGAATAACCTCAACCGGGAGTTATATAATAAGACCTTATCCCCACACTTGAATTGCTTATTACCCTTCAGCTTTCTATCATGCAGTTCCTTTGTCCGCTCCTTATACCTAAATGACTGTGCATACGCATGATCCCGGAGTTCCTCTAACTCGTGCAGCTGAAGGAAACGAGCACCCTCTGTGGCGGATAAATCAAGATTAACCCTCTGAAAGGCCCATGAAGCACGGTGCTCCAACTCAACAGGAAGATTACAGGAATTCCCATAAATCATCAGAAATTGTGTGGAACCAGTCGGAATCTTGTAGGCTGTACGGAAGGCCGACAATGCGTCATCTAATTTGTCTGACTAATCCCGACGATTCGAACTAACCATTTTCTCGAGAATACGTTTGTTTCCCCGATTACTCACTTCCACCTGCCCACTAGTCTGTGGGTGGTAGGCGATTGCAAGCCGATGGGTGACCCCATAGCGCTGCAACGCATTATCCATCTGCGAATTGCAGAAGTGAGTACCTCGATCACTGATCAAGGCTTTCGGGACACCAAAACGAGCAAAAAGACTTTTAAGTAAATGAACTACAACTCGGGCATCATTCGTGGGTAGAGCCTTGGACTCAACCCACTTTTACACGTAATCGACGGCCACGAGTATGTACTTGTTCCCACGCGAAGATGGAAACGATCCCATGAAATCAATGCCCCACACATTGAAAACCTCACAAACTTGAATAGAATTTTGGGGCATTTCTTTTCGCGAAGAAAAGTTGCCGTCACGCTAGAAACGATCACAACTCCTAACAAACGCATGCGCGTCCTTAAATATAGAAGACCAGTAAAAACCAGAATAAAAAACTTTCTTCGCCGTCGAACTCACACCATGGTGACCTCCTGTCGGTCCCACATGACAATGGCTCAGAATCTGCCATCCCTCCTTGACTTCTACACACCTCCTAATCAGCTGATTAGCACCGATGCGGAAAAGATACGGGTCGTCCCATAGGTAAAATTTAATGTCAGCAAAGAATTTCTTCTTTTGCTGGTAAGGCATCTTTTGGAGATACCCGTCAGTGAGATAGTTCGCGAAGTCAGCGAAACATGGAAAACCTTCCTCTTGTGCCATAACAAACATTAGACTCTCTGTCGGAAAACGATCATCAATCCTGACCCCCGAATCTCCTAACTCTGCACCCTCTAGACGCGAAAGATGATCGGCCGCCACCTTCTCGGCCCCCTCTTTATCACGGATCTCAATATCAAACTCTTGAAGTAACAGGATCCATCGGATAAGATGAGGCTTAGCATCCTGCTTGCTGAAGTGATATCGAATAGCAACATGATCCGTGTAAACAATTGTATTGGACAAAACTAGATAGGACCTAAATTTATCGAATGCAAACACCATAGCTAAAAGCTCTTTTTCGGTGGTGGTATAGCTCTCCTGTGCACCATTTAAAGTCCGGCTAGCGTAGTAGATCGGATGCAAGTGTTTATCCTTCCGTTGTTCAAGAACCGCTTCGACTGCGAAGTCGCTCGCGTCACAGATCAACTCGTATGGCAACGACCAGTCGGGAGCAACCATGATCGGGGCGTTAATGAGTTTGTCTTTCAGAAGATCAAATGCCTCAATACTGTAACGATTCCGACTAAACCAGGTATACCCTAATCGGTAGACAATAGTTACGTTATATTTAATGTCGGGTACATGAATTACCATAGTAATTATACGAGAATACATGGTTCACTGTATTGATGGTACGTGAATATATAACTTATCGTATTGAACATGCGATTAATCGATCGATAGTTATTGAAACCCGAACGAATCGAGGGTTCAATTATAGACGATATCTATGATATTTAGTGATGTTTACGAAGTATTAAAGCTTCGGGATAAGTGAATTAAAGCACAGAAAAAGAATTTTCGATTTAATGGTACTTCGGTACGTTAAACGAAACCTTTAATACCAAACCAAGCAAGAGACGATCGATCAAGCCGAAAAATATGCGCAATTATTAATAATATGATGTTTTAAGTCAATGAAAGTCATGGTTTAAGTTTTTAAAGTTTTTAAAGTGGTTTTATATAAATTTCATTTTTAAGCCGAAAACGACCGTTTTAGCCTCGTTTTAAGCCGAATTAAACATTTAACCGAAAAAACGAACTGAACCAGATTATCCAAAACATTATCCGGATTTCCAAAATCTGAACATGTGGCTAGAAGTGGAAAAGTGGGTCCCACCCCACCTCCCACTTGGACCGATCGGAATAAGGGGGATAACCCCATTCCATTATTATCTTTTTATAAACAACCATTGCAACATTCCTTCTCCTCTCCACAATATCATCTAAAAACCCGAGTTTGTAGCAAGAAAACCGAGGTAAAAATCAAGTATTTTACGTGTTCATCTTCGTTTCTTGAGTTTATTTGCAAGAAAATGAGGTTTCAAGTGAAAAAGGGTGAAAACCCGAGATGGAAACCGATTCTTGCATAATCAAGTGATGTATACGGGTTATACAAGGGATCTTGGTCCAAGAAAGGAGTTAAACGAACCAAAAACGAATTTTTACGGTTTAAACTTTAGTTTTGAAACAATAACCGAAACTATAGTGTAAGAGGCTTGATGGTGAGTGTAACTTGCTTGGTATTGTGGTATGTTGGTTGTAGGTTCTGTATTTAGTGGTAGATAAGGCGGAAAGACGGGTTTGTAGCTTGTAGTGGCGGAAAACAAAAGGTATATTCGGTTTATGTTCGGTTATGAGTGTTTTCGACAGATTGTGGTACAATTAGGGTTAGGTCATGAAATTTTACAGACGTGTTAGATACATGAAAATATGAGTTCTGTGAAAATTTGGTAATTTTTGGATAAAGGAAGAATATTTGGTGAATTTAATGCTCGGTTTTGGCTAAAAATGGTTAAAAATACTTAAATATCATGATAAATTCTGGAAAATTCCCGATAAGCTTTTGATAACATGTAAAAGTCACACAAAATATTTTAGGTCAGTTGGAGAAGTCTAAGTAGGTCTTTCGATTAAACGAGTTCTAAGGTTTTCTAGCTCGGTTTTAGTGAAAATGGCATGTAAAAAAAGAGATTCTGGTTCTGAAAAAATTACAGGGGACTATAGGGATGGCAGGGGTCATCCAGGAAAAATTTGGGATTTTTCTAAGGTTGTTTGGTATTTACGACATATTTAGTGTTTAAATGGTGTTTAAAAATAGATAAATAAATTTTAAATATAAAAATTAATTCTGGAAATATTTTTATAAAATTCTCCACTATCAAAAAGTGATTTGTGCAAAATTTCAAGATCCGAGATTAAACGGATAATTATTTGTGCAAAAACAAACTTTTAAAGTTTAAAACGCGTAAACCGGTAAAGTTCGCCTAAACGAGCTGACCGGTGTATAAAAACCCTATATTTTCATATAACTGAGTTAAACAAGTAAAAATAAATCATCCGAAAATAATTCGGATGATTTGGGTAATTTTATCCGATGAAACAGTTTCCGGTGCACTAAAGACGGAAACGGGTCCCGCGGCCAATCGGGGCGTCTAAACCGAGCTCAAATTTCACAACTTTAATTAAATTATCAGTCAACCACTATTTTCGGTCGTGTGTGACCAAACTCATTTTTGAAACGTAAAAAAAAAGGATAACCGTGCTAGGCACGCAAAACGGGGAAAACAAACTAATAGTAATTTTGACTATTGAACTCTAAACGATATCACAATCTGAGTCCGGAGAAGTGTTTCTGGGTTAACATTGCCCCCGGAATGGGTACAGTACTGGGTTAACAGTGTCCCCAGATGTACCGGTTAACACGGTTAAAGCTATATTAATAGTGATTGTATAGTAACGATCGTAGGGATCATATTACAGATTGGACGTGTTAACTGATAATGACTGTTGTTACCTGCTTGCATGTGCTAAGGTGAGTTTCACGAGCCCCTTTTCTGAATTGTTTTCAAATATTTTCCCGGGGTGGAAAGCATGTTATTATTAAAATGTTTAAGTACATACTGAACGCATGGATTTGCGTGTATTTATATATGTTTTATTGTACGGGAATCGTACGGAAATGTACTAAGATGGTAATTGTCTGAGTTGCTAACATTATAAGGCCCCGCAACACGAGTGATTAGCTAAAAGCCGGTAGATTGTGAATAGTACTATTGGTCTGACAAACCCAACTGGTCCGGCATGGATTTGCTGATGTTTTCCAGCCAATTGCACATGTCTATTTTGTTGTTATTTATTTTGCTATGTAATGTTAGACATAGCGGTTTGGGGCAGGTCCGTGGGCGGAGTATGCCACGGGGTTGTGTGTGGATAGTCAGATGTTTCACTTGTGGGCTCAGCATAATTACATCGATAATATTATATTATGATATTGATTTATCATGGTTTACTCAAATTGTGAAACTCACCAACTATTCGTAGTTGACCCGTTTTCTCACATGCTTTTCAGGTACAATTAAGTTGAAGTGATTGCTTACGTGCTAAGTGCTTGATGTGTGTAAGATTTGCGTGCGGGATGTTAGGATACATTATAATAAATAGAATTATGTATCGTATTGTATGATGTGTGTATCACCTAGACGGTAATGAAATATGAGATAATATAATTTGAAGTATATTAATGCATTCAGTTTTCTTTATAAACAATGTGGTTGATATCAGAGGTGTTTGTTGCATCCCGTTTACGTTTCCGCTGCGGTTACGGGGTGTTACAAATACACTGCTCAGAAAAAAACAAATGGAGCATCCTTCTCCAAAAGTTTGGTCATGGGTCTCGCAATCTTAGAAAAATCTTTGATGAACCGGCGGTAGAACCCGGCATGACCAAGAAAGCTACGAATGGATCTCACATTAGTGGGCAGGGGAAGATTAGAAATGGTCTCGACCTTCGCTCGGTCAACCTCTATCCCCACACTTGAAATCCGATGCCCCAGAACAATGCTCTCGCGAACTATGAAATGACACTTCTCCCAGTTAAGGACTAGGTTGGTGTCGACACATCGGGATATCATCCTTTCAAGATTTGACAAACAATGATCGAAGGAACTCCCAAATACGGAAAAATCGTCCATGAACACCTCCATGGAATCCTCGACCATATCATGGAAATTGGCCACCATACACCTCTGGAATGTGGCCAGAGCGTTACACAGTCCAAACGGCATATGTTTATAGGAAAACGTTCCGTAAGGACAGGTAAAAGTGGTTTTCTCCTGGTCGTCCGGCGCTATCGAAACCTGGAAATACCCGGAGAAACCATCTAAGAAACAGTAGTACTGCTGACCTGCTAAATGCTCCAACATCTGATCAATGAAGGGTAAAGGAAAGTGGTCTTTCCTGGTGGCATCACTTAGTCTGCGATAGTCGATGCAGACTCGCCATCGAGTCACAGTCCTAGTGGGAATGAGCTCGTTCCTCTCGTTGGTGACGACAGTCATGCCACCCTTTTTAGGAACCACTTGAACTGGACTCACCCAAGCACTATCAGAAATGGGAAAAATGATTCCCGCATCAAGGAGTTTAATGATCTCCTTTTTCACGGCCTCTTGTATTTTCGGATTAAGCCGCCGTTGCGGCTAAATGAAAGTTTTGAAATTATCCTCCATAAGGATTTTATGAGTGCAAAGCGAAGGGTTGATACCCTTAATGTCGATAATCTTCCAAGCAATCGCCTCTTTGTGCTCTCGTAGCACCCTCAACAACTTCTCCTTCTCGACCTCTGTCAAAGCGGATGGAATGATAACTGGCAGTTTCCTCTCTTAATCTAAAAATGCATACACAAGGTGGGCAGGAAAATACTTAAGCTCTAAGGAAGAAGGAGAACTCTCGACGGAAGGTCGGTCCATAGGATTGTCTCGTACGATCTCAGCAGGACTGATTGGTCATGGCAACCATCTCAATCTCTAGAATCTCCCTATCGATGATCTGGGTTTCGGAGGCAGATCCTCCATAGATCTCGCTGAAAAATTCCCCAACATGTTCCATGATGGTATCGATGAAGTATAAGGAGTCATCAGCAGACTTGGGGTGTTTAAGTGACTGTCAAACATCAAAGGTGATGTTCTCATCCCCAACTTTCAAAATCAACTTACCCTCGTAGACGTCGATCAACGCCTGTGCAGTGGCAAGGGTCGGCCTAAGATAAGTGGGACACTATCATTATCATTCATGTCCAAGATGACAAAGTCCACCGGGAAGATGAACTTGTTGACACGAACTAGCATGTTCTCGACCACCCATCGGGGGTATTTCAAAGAACGATCATCAAGCTGGATACTCATACGGGTAGGCCTTGGCTCGCCTAAACCCAACTTGCGATACACAGAATACGGCATGAGATTAATACTGGCACCAAGATCCGCCAGCGCATGAAAAACCGTATTATCACTCAAGATGCAGGGAATCGTGAAACTCCATGGATCAGACATCATTTCTGGTAACTTTCTCTGCAATGCTGCAGAGCAACCATCACTCAAAGGGATGGAAGAGACCTCAGATAACTTCTCTTTATTCGAAAGAATATCCTTAAGAAACTTTGAATATTTGGGCATTTGCGTGAGAGCCTTAAGGAATGGAATGTTTATATGAAGCTGCTTCAAAAGATCAAGAAATTTGGAGTTCTGCTCATCGTCTCTATTCCTACGGACTCTCCCGGGATATGGAAGTCTAGGTTTGTAGACTCTCGTTGGTGTGCTGGGTAATGGTTGATTCTCGGCTTGTGTTGTACTTCCTATGCTTCGCCTCTGATGCACCTTGGCCGGTGGAGACTCCAACTGAATCTCCTCATCCACCTGCTCCTCTCCATCGACTGTAGGTTCCTGATTCACGGGCTCACTACGTGCCCCTGCACCGCTCCTCGTCGTCACAACCTTCGCGAACGTCTTCGGATTTTTCTCAGTGTTACTCAGAAGTGTTCCTGGCGACATCTCATTCAGACGACTTGCTATTTCCCCCATCTGATGCTCAAGATTTTGAATGGACACTTCCTGATTCCTCATGAATAACTCGTGGTCCCAAAATTTCTCTTGAGTCTCTTTGTGACGGGAGTCCTCTCGAGTCATAAGATGCGACAACATTTGTGTCTGCTGTACCATCATCTACTCTAACATAGGCTTCATCTCCCCACTACTCGCTCCCTCACCGTAATCTTAGAATAGACTTTGACGCTGTTGGAAGCCGGACTGATTTCCGTTCCTCCAGTTGGAATTTTGATTACCTCTCCAACCCGAATTATAAGAATTGAAAGAATTTTGATTTCGGTTTGGATTACCGACAAAGTCTACAGCCTCCTCCTGGAACCTACGGGGCACTGAACGGTATTATGCCCTCCTCTACAGATCTCGCACAACTTACTCTTCACCTGCAAGTCCTTCACGATCTTCGCCAACGCCTCAACCTGTGCCGCAAGTGCGGTGCTCGTGTCAATCGAATGTATACCACGTGATAAGGAGTCGATGGTCTTGGTGCTCTTAGCGGGTGGTCTCTGGTATCCACTCATCGCTAACCCGTAAAACAAGGCAATGCACTCATCGGTATCCTTTGTCGTCAACAAGTTGCCTCCCGCAGCAGTGTCGAGCATACTCTAAGCCGCGTACGTCACTCCGTTATAGAATTTTTCAACAACTGCCCAGTCTTGTAGGCCATGGTTTGGACATAAAGCTAGTAGATTTTTGAATCTCTCCCACGCCTCGTAGAAGCTCTCGGTGTCCTCAATCTAGAAAGAATAAATCTGGTTACGCAAACGAGCGGACTTAGCCGGAGGATCGTATTTTTCAAGAAACTGGGTCTGCATGGTGGCCCAAGTAGCAATGGATCCATGTGGTGGGGGGGGGGGGACTCAAGCAACAGAATCGCCTGATCAACGAGCGAGAACGGAAAAACGTGGAGTTTGATGGCGTCTTCGGATACGCCGGCAAGATGAAAAGTGTCGCAAATACGTGTAATGCGAGTGAGATGAGAATGCAGGTTTTCGTGGAGCAACCCGTGAAATTGAGCAGAATGGGAGATGGTGTTCAGAATGTTCGATGGAATATGCCAATTTGTGATACCTGCGATAGCTGGTGGGGCAATGCTAGATCTCGCGCCCGCATCGACCGGACGGGCCCGGTCTGCAACTGTCCTCCTCTGTGGTGCTGCGTCGCCCATGATCCTATCCCTAATGACGGGTTCAGAAAAAGTAGGAGAATAGGATGTATTACCAGCAGACGACGAAGAAGAACTGGAAGACGGCTTGGTACGATGTCTCTCACGCAACTCTGTCTCTGGTTCGGAAAATCCTTCGGCTTCTGGTGGTCCTATAGATCGAGTACGTCGCATACAACTATTAAAATAAACAAAATAAACTAAAATTAGCTAAACTATTTTAAACTAACAAACAAAGCAAATAAGAAAAACAAGTAGGAAACAAGGAAAGTCCTAACTCGAGTCATTCTCAAGACGCCTCTAACCGCGTCCCCGGAAACGGCGCCAAAAACTTGATGTGTGTCTAATGATGCTCTTTTTAAGTAACTCACAACTAAGCTTTATATTTATAAAACAAGACTCCTAAAGAAACCACACAAAACCGGCAAGTGTACCAATCACTAATAGTATAGAACTAAGGAAGTCCGAGTATCGAACACAAGGACACGTGAAAACGTTTTTAGTACTTAACCTTAACCAAGACTCACCTAGGAATAATATTTTTTTTAAAGATTTTTAATTATTAACTACTTGACCTAAATTACTTTAACTAACTTAAAAGACTTAACCTATCAAGACTAGATGAAACTTTGAGAATGATACTTATCAATGGAGAAAACGTCTACCTAGGTAACAATCTTGTTGAAGGTATAATAAGCTAATGGGTTGAAGAATCTCAAGACACCGGTTCCTAAGATGACACAACTAAGGTTCACTCAAGAAATCTAGATAACCTCTCGGTCTCACTAACCAACCCTATCTTACAATTGGTTGATTTTAAGAACAAACCGGGTAACGAATTGCTAAAGTGATCTAATGTCGACTCTCCTCTCGGTATCACCGACACACTACCCTAATGGAGAAGAATACTACGCAACCAAGGACAGAGGAACAATTTAGTTTAACTTAAACTAGATCAACTAATCGCTCACAAACCCAAACCCGACAAGAACCGAACCCGCTCTCGCGCGATCCTAATCCTAACAAGTAAAAGCTACGAGACGACCCTACTTCCTATCACCCCTCGGTCTCTAAGAAGGTTCCTGCCCACTGATTTTAACTAATTAACATACCCACTAAACCCTATGGTTTTACACCCCACAAACAATCTCTAAACACAAAGTAAAGAGTTCAAACTAGCTAAAATCAACCAAAACTGATTCAATCAATCAAAGCAAGAGGTATATGGGTATAATTAATAAAAACATAGCCACTAAACACAACCTAATTCAATATTAAATGAAACTTTCATCAACAACTCAAGTCATGATGATCAACAATCCATATTACTTACTAAAACATAACAATATTCATCTAACCTAGGTAGAACTAACTAGTTTAGCTTAACATATTATTTGGACAGCAGCTATACATCAAAGTAAACATCATATAACTAAACCAAAACATAATTAAACTCATTCAATGATCAAGATCAATCAAGCACAAGTCAAAATATAATTTAATTGCAAAACTATTCAAGTAAAAGATCAAAATCAACAAGTTATGTATCTTGAACAAAAGAACAAAGTTTATGAGATTACTACTTAAGATTAGGGCTGAGTTTATGGATGAAGATGGACTCTAGCTGCTGTACCAAGACTTCCTTAACCTTCTTCTTCCTCTCCTTGCCACCACAAACCTTCCACCAAGCTTTTTTCTTCCTCCTTGGTGGCTGCCAAAATCCTGATCTGACCAGCTGCTAGGGTATTAGGGTTCCTTTTTTTTTAATTATCTTCATATATTAAGCATAAAAGGCCTGGATCTTGTAGGCTTGGGTCGGGCCTTGAGTTGTAGTCTTCAAAGTTGATTAAAAAGGCCCATTGAGTCTTCAAACTTTACTCTTTTCTCCATTAAAATTCATAGCCTACAATTAATATTCAATCTTTGTAAGATCATGCAAAAACTATCCATAACTCTTATTAATTAAACGATTAAGCAATTAAAATATGATAAAAAGGTACGGAAAGTAAGTGTGTTTTACAACACATCAGTCATTAGAGTCAAAATAGTTGGTTGTTGAGTAACTGCATAATACATGTCAAATTGGTATCCACACACTTTGGAAACGCTCGCAGGCTAATTAATTTTGGAAATTAATTAAATTTATGCCTACTACCTGACAAAAGTCTTGTAAATATATTTATGTAATGATAGCCTACATTAAAGTTAATTAAAATAAAAAAACTATATCTAGTACACTTTAAAAACGTTTACTAGAAATATTGGTTGTTTTAATACTATTACTATATCTATTACGCTTTAAATACGCTTACTAGAAATATTGGTCGTTTTTAATATTATTACTATAGTACGTTTTAAATATGCTTATTAGAAATATTGGTTGTTTTTTGTTTTATTACTATTACTATATCTATTACACTCATTCAAACATATCAATTATATTTATAGTTAATACTTAAATTACATTGCATTATAAAAAAAAACTTACACCTAGCATCAGATTCCAGTTCTGAATCTACATCATCTGATTCCGTATCTGAATCTATCATCTGATCATTCTCTTCTGGAGTAAGAGAGGGCATGATCCTCTCCCACATGCCGTCCGAGGTGTAGGTGGAGTCCTTTAGCCTTTGCAAGTGAAGGTGCACCTCAGTACGGAATGTCACATAAGCGGACTCAACCTTGAAGTTCTCGATTCCATTCAACCCGATCCAGGCGACCTCGACGCCTTGGGCTTCCATCACAATGCTGTAATAATTAGAAGTGGTGTACCCAAGAAACCTAACCATTCGGTTAAATTGTTGGTACCGGAAGGTTAGAGGGTTGACATAGTCAACATAACTCACCCTTTGTTTCTTCCAGACGGTGCCATAATCAAAGTGGAAAACAATGGTGAAGAAGGTGGGATCATAGTAGATGGGTGGAGCCTCACCATATTCTCGTACAATCCAGTTTGCCGGCGCCATAATATTTTCGGAAACCGTGAATAAAGCGATGGGTTGATTGTGATTTGCTGTGTGAGGGTAATCGGAAACCATGAGTGGTATTTAAACAACATCATCGAAAACCGGTACATCTCTCTGACAATTTGAAATTGGCGGCACAAGGAAACTTGAAAGACAATGATTACTTGGCCACTCGCCAATTTACTGTGTGGCCATTAATTATGTTTGGACACACTTAAAAATATTTTAGTGTGACCATTTAACACTTATAGCCACACATAATAAGTGTATCCGTGACAATAAAAAACTTAGAAAAAATAAAACTAAAATACTTTTTGGTCACACAACCTCGTATAAGTGGCCATTAATTACATTTGGACACACTTAAAAATATTTAAGTGTGACCATTTATCACTTATAGCCACACATATTAAGTGTATCTGTGATAATAAAAAACTTGGGAAAAATAAAGCTAAAATACTCTTTGGTCACACAACCTCGTATAAGTGGCCATTAATTACATTTGGACACACTTAAAAATATTTAAGTGTGACCATTTATCACTTATAGCCACACATATTAAGTGTATCTGTGATAATAAAAAACTTGGGAAAAATAAAACTAAACTACTCTTTGGTCACACAACCTCATATAAGTGGCCATATATTATAAGCGTTTTAGCCACATTACTAATAAATACAATGGTTGTTCATCATATTTCGTCACATTATTAAAAATGTGGCTAACAAATGTGACATTAGGTCACACAACGTTGCTATATCTTTTACCTTTTAGACATATCTCTTATCAATACAGTAGCCGTTGGTCACATTTCCTCACACTATTAAAACATGTGGCTAGTTAAATGTCACAGTTTTCCATTAGAGTGTGGCTAATACATATGTTTTTGTCACATGTATCAAATATCAAACAAACTATGCCTGTAGGACACATTTCGCCACACATTTTTATAATGTGGCTAGCTTATGTCACAGTTTATTTTTAAAGTGTGGCGAAAAATACCTGAGTAGGTATAGGATGGTCACATGAAGAAAAACATGTGTGGCCAAAACTAGTCTAGAAGGTTTTCAAACGTGATCAAAGACCTCTTAGCCACACATTTAAGCCGAACTGTGGCAAATCGCCCAAACCACATGTGTGGCTAAAAGGCGATTTTCACATAGTGATCGTGTTCTGACAGTTTAGAAGCTACAAAAGACAAGTTATGAGCTTCTCAATAACCGAAAACCTAATTTAAAGTTATTTGAACCTTTCGGGTGTCCTTATATAATGTGAAATCGTGATGCGGGAAAATTCGATAAGAAGGCTACTGAAGGTTATTTCTTGGGCTATGCGTTGCCTAAGAAACGTGTCTTTAATTTCCCTTCGGGTTGTATAGAAGAGTGGTACCATGTCGACTGTCAAAGTTACACTACACCTCCTGCTAGCAAGGGGTCCTGTCGGGATGTTTGATTATGAGGAATTACTTAATTATTTTACTTCTTCAATTGAAGAACCAAATGAAGACTTGATGCGTACTTATTTGGAAGATCAAATGTTTTCCATGCCAAGATCTTCTAATTATGATGATACTGTTGACCTTGATTATCTTGAAACATCTGATGTGGTTTCTATTTCTTCGGATGATGGTCCGTTTTTAGATTCTTCTTCTACTCCAATTGTTGAGGATCCCGACGTTACTAGGATACATGTTAGGGAATCTTCTCATACTGTGGAAGATATCGCTGCTGAAAAGAATATTACTAATTTAAGTATTCATGTTGCTTGAAATAACCATAAGATAAATATAAAATATAAGTGAAATCTTTATACATAAAGTACTAATATAGATATAATAATAAGTATAATACTAATCTAAATATAACAGTTAGTATAATATTAATATAATAAATAATTCGATAAAAGAATATATATATATATATATATATATATATATATATATATTTGTGTGTTACGTAAATGACGTAAACAAATAATAATAATAATAATAATAATAATTAACGAAAAGAAGATAACTAAAAATTTTATAAAGAAACCAGACAATTATAACCATGTTGATGCAGAAGCCCAATTTAGATTTGAATAAGATTTAAGCAATGTCTATGATTTTCTTTCTTGGTCGAAGGTTCTGGAATCACCTTTGTCTTTCCTTGATAGCAAAGAGAAATGATAAAGAACTAGACCATACTTTAATCATTTTCTTCTACAGCGACACTGTTGAAGATATTTTATTATTTCCACCTCCTCGAACATCGGTTATAAGAACCGAAATCATCTCACCATCTCATTAAAAACTCTTTGAATCGCTTCAACTCACTTCCACTGACCAATGTCCATCTCAAGCCAGCCTCTTCACTACACCAACACCACTAATCGTCACCTCGGCTCCGTTCAACCGCTTGCCAACAATCAGATTCACAACACAATCCATCACCGCTATTATCGGGGCGTATGAAATAGCTACGTATCATTGGATTGCTCGAGTCCTCGACAATCTACAAGCACCATGGAATCTTCTAAATCTTCGTTGCGCGAATCCCGTTAACCCACCAGTTTTTGCTCCATGACTTTTTGAAGAGGTAGGTCCCAGCAGAGACCAGTTGGTCCCGCAAGACTCACCTGGAACAGGGACGTCTGCGCAAAGGCCATCTGCTCCCGCAGGACCCACCATGCTCATAGGATCTTACGCGCAGTACACAAGCTGAACACGCAGGGAAAGTCTCCCAATGGTGAAGTACCCCGCCTGTTCCCGCAGTTGCGGATACAAGCCATCAGGGAAGGCTACCCGCAGACAGCAGGGCTACACGCACAAGACACTAGCTACTTCAGTAGTCACATGAAGGAATGAGCAAGGCGGGAACAATCCCGCCTAAATGAGCCAGTCTGATTCTGAAAGATCTTTTGTACCATACCCTGATAGGACAGACGATCTGACCAGAACAGCCCATGAGCCAATCACAGGGTGACAGCTCATCGACAACAGGGCGAGGAGGAGCACCCTCTAGTACTGTTTGTCACTATTAGCCGCTGCCTACTCACCAACCCTTACTGAGGAGCATGCGCGGCCTACAGTTGGTGGAATAGTGTTACTGTTGGCCGTAACCTATTCACCAACCAGCATGGCCTGCGTACAATCCACAGTAAGTGGGACGTGCATAATCTACAGTTGGTGGAATAGTGCAGCCGACTTTGTTACTGTTGACCGTAACCTACCCACCAACCAGTATGGCCTGTGCATAGTCCACTGTTGGTTGAACAGGAATACTATTCAGCCGGCTGTACCTTCTTGGAAACCTACCTTCGGCTATAAATACTCCAATATCTTGGAATGGTAAGATCATCTGCTATCCAGTTATCTAGCAATCTCTTAATATACACTTATATTCAGAGCAACCTAGTCTGATTCTCACGCCGGAGGGTGGTCACAAGGAGGAACTCCCCCCTTCTCAGTGACGAGCTTACGGTGTTTGTTTTGCAGGTCTCCTGAAGAACAGCCTTCTCAGCTAGACCTCATCCGTGGGAAACATTACTTAACCCCCAGATTATCTATAATCTGTACCAGATTATCTATAATCTGTACCGGGTCACTTAGTGTTTCTTCATTGGCGCCATCCGTGTATAAAAGCTAGAACTACTTTAGTTTTTTCACAATTTCTGAAGAAATGGTTAACGTTACTCCGGTTCAAAGGCCAGTAACCGACCAAGAAACCCCGGTAACAACCCCAGCAACTGGGGGGAACACCGGCGGTTATACAATCCTTACGAACACTACCCCGACTACCCAAGCCGGGGCAAGTGGAGTAAATATTCCATTGGGGTTCTCCGATACCCAACTGGAAAAACGAACGAAGGTTCCTCGCCAAACACTAGATCAAGTGAAGGCGTGGGCCGAAGCACGGCAAAGAGAATTCCAAGCCGAATTGGACGAACGCTTGCGTTCAGTTCAACAGGCTGACGAATTCGCCAGTACTCGCCAACACCTCAATATGAGCAGTGACTGCGAGTACTCAGACGAGGAGTTGGAATCCGACACCGACGCGAACCCTCGCCATAAGGCGAAAGGGAAGCGTAAGGAAACGGACGTCCAACCAAAAAGGAATTTTGGGGAAGCCTTTAAACCAATCGTGGAAAGAAACCCGCGTGACTTTTCCAAAACCTTTAGACCAACTGCTACAAATGCAGGGAAGTCAAAGTTCGCAAGGGACATTGCGGAAGCAATCGCCCCGAGAAGTGCCAAACAAATGTCCAACATTGGCACTTACGATGGTCTATCCGACCCAGACGACCATTTGAACAGGTTCATTGCGGGGGCTACCGTCAGCAACTGGACGGAACCCACGTGGTGCTACATGTTCCAGATGACTCTGGTCGGAGCGGCCAGGGCATGGTTCGATCGTTTACCGATCCACCACATATATGACTGGGCGGACTTTCAGAACAAGTTCAGCCAGCATTTCAGCCAACAGAGGAAGTACACTGAAGAGCAGTGGACGATCCTTAACTGCGTGAGAGAGGAGGATGAATCTCTACTAGACTTCATCACTCGCTTCAACTCCAAAAAGCTTAGTCTCGGCAACATAAGTGAAGATCTGGTTCGCGCCGCCTTCATCCAAGGCGCCGAATACCCAGAACTTATCCGCACATTGACGGGTAAGGATGGCATGCCATCAACTTGGGATGCCATCATGACGGCGGCAAAGCGCTTTGCCGAGACGGAAAAGCAACTGGGAAGAGATCTTCCCCAGAGTACACACCTCTACACGCAGAGGACCAGAGAGAACAATGTCCGGATCGCCCGGCAGAAAAAAAAGAGGAGGCTAGGTATTTGGCAGTCAAGGGTAAACTTTGACACCTCATCCAGCTCTCGCCCTCTTGTTGGCGGAAGGGACAACACACACCCTTCAAACCGAAAGCACCGGTGGACGCCACTCACGAAGAGCGTCACGGAGATATTTGCCACGGAAAAATTGCCATGGCCTAAAGCCCCAATGATCCGGCAGAAACCTAATGCGGATCAAAGCAAATCCTGTGATTTCCACGGGACAAAGGGTCATGGTACTGAAGAGTGCACATCCTTGAAGGATATTATTGAGACATTTGTCAAGGACGGAAGGCTTGCACATCTTGTGGCATCGATCAGGAAGGGAGGAAGGAATGACAACCGGTACAGAGGTAACGGACGAAAGCCCGTCGATATCAGCATCAACATGGTTCATGGCAAGGTCAGAGGAAGAAAAAGACGGGTGGCAGAACCATGCGCGTGGAAAGAAGCTGAGGTGCGCTTCCCGCGAGTGCCAGGAGGCCCCAGCAAAGAAGGCCCCATCGTCATCAGAAGCCAGCTGGGGCACTACATCACTTCACGCACTCTTGCTGACAACGGCGCTTCGTCGACAGTGATGTACAGACAGTTCTTTGATAAGCTGGATGATGAAGACAAAGAACGCTTGGAAACGGTCTACGCTTCAATGGAAGGGTTTGACGGAAGTACAGAAACACCCCTGGGTATCCTATCTTTCCCCGTTACTCTTACTGATGGGAATCATTCACGCACAGAAGACGTGGATTTTGTCGTAATGAAAAAGCCACATCATACGTACGACATCCTATTCGGAAGAGACGGGATGGCAAGATTCAACGCCGTGGTATCTTCAGTCCACGGCATGATGGGATGGCCAACAGCTGAGGGTGTAGCAATGATCTCTGGCATTCCCCAGGTATGCATTGCATCTGTTTCATCTAAACCCAAACCGTAAAAGGCTAAACCAACCATCACTGAACCAGAAAAATGGGCCTTCAATGGCAAATACCCCGACCAGGCCGTTACCATTGGACCAACAATCGTTGATCCCACCCGCACCTTACTCAAACGCTTACTGCAGAAAAACGCTGACATCTTTGCGTGGGCACCAGCTGACATGACTGGTGTACCCCGAAGTAAGGCGGAGCATAAGCTCAAATGCGATCCGGCTGTTACGCCAATCGTACAAAAGCGCAGAGTAATGGGGCCTGAACAAACTAACGCGTGTAGAACCCAAGTCAAGGAACTCCTTGACGCAGGCATCGTACGCGTTAGTAGATATCAAACATGGGTTGCAAATCCCGTATTGGTACCGAAGAATGACAAACAATGGCGCATGTGCATAGATTTCAAAGATTTGAACAAAGCATGCCCCAAAGATTGTTATCCGTTACCAGAAATTGATCTCAAAGTGGATTCGTTGGCACCATTCCGCCTTAAATGCTTCTTGGATGCGTATAAGGGGTACCACCAAATCCACATGGCCATTGATGACCAGGACAAAACCGCATTTCGGACGCCCGATGGTACATTTTGTTATAAAATGATGCCATTCGGACTTAAGAATGCAGGGTCCACGTACCAACGACTAATGGACAAAGAGTTTCATGCCCAAATCGGGAGAAACTTGGAAGTCTATATGGATGATTTGGTCATCAAAAGCCTCGAGCCTGAGGCGATGTTGAAAGACATTGAAGAAACTTTCAACACGCTCCGAAAGATAAACATGAAGCTCAACCCGAGCAAGTGTTCATTTGGGATGGAAGAAGGGAAGTTCTTGGGAGTCATTGTTACTAAAGATGGCTTTAGAGCGAACCCTGAAAAGGTCGAAGCCATTGTTAAAATGGAATCACCCACCACCATCAAACAGGCTCAGACACTGAATGGACGACTAGTCGCACTTAATCGCTTCTTGGCAAACCATGCAGATAAGTCGTTTCCTTTCGTGTCAACATTGAGAAACTGCTTGAAGAAAACGCACTTCCGCTGGACACCAGAAGCGGAAGCAGCTTTTCAGGAGATTCGGTCATGCCTGATCGAACTCCCAACACTTACAGCACCACAAGCGGGAGAGGAGTTAATCCTATACCTTTCCGCAACAGATAGAGCAACCTGGGCAGTCCTGCTAGTAGAACGAAAGGGCATCCAGATGCCAATCTATTATGTTAGCCGTGTACTAACAGACGTAGAAACCCGGTACTCTACCCTCGAAAAATTAGTCTTAGCACTTATACATGCTTCACGCAGGTTAAGACGATATTTCCAGGGCCACCCAATCACCATTCTCACCAACTTCAAACTCTCAAACGTTCTAGGCAAACCCGAATTATAGGGACGTCTAGCCAAATGGGCAATTGAATTGGGAGAATATGCAATTAAGTACAAGCCAAGACCAGCCATAAAAGGCCAGGTCCTGGCCGATTTTATTGCAGAAGTCCCCGCTTCGCGGGAGAAAGAGTGCCAGGAGGAGGCTCAACCCTCCCCAGCACAGGACGTCAATGATGTCTGGCGACTCTATACTGATGGAGCAGCCAGTAACGAGGGTTCAGGCGCAGGGTTAAAATTAACCAACCCAGCGGGCCAAGAATATACTTACGCTATTCGGCTGGACTTTCCAAGTACGAATAACGAAGCCGAATATGAAGCATTCTTGGCCGGTTTGAGAATTGCGCGTAAGATGGGAGTGAAAAACTTGGAAGCCCATGTGGATTCCATGCTGGTGGCCAACCAAATAAATGGAACATACACGGCTGTGAACGACACCATGGCCCTGTACCTCGCCCAGGCAAAAACCCTTATGCGTGATTTTAGTGATTGTAAAGTCATACATGTCAAGCGCAGCGAAAACAAATCAGCGGATGCGTTAAGCAAGCTTGCATCACTAGCCTTCACCCACCTGGGAAAGGACATCCGCATTGAACTCCTCGAAGCGCCATCAGTCCCGCACAAGGAAATTTGTGTCATCCAAACCAGTACAGAAACGTGGATGACACCAATAATAAATTACCTTGCAGCAGGAATACTACCAGAGTCAAAAACACAGGCAAGAAAACTACGCTGTAAAGCACTGAATTATCAACTCGTCAATGACATCCTTTACAGACGTAACTTTCTTGGCCCACTCTTGAGATGCGTGGACAACCAAGATGCCAACTACCTCCTAAGGGAAGTACACGAAGGCATCTGTGGGGTACACGCAGGTCCCCGCGCTGTTGTAGCCAAGCTAAACAACGCGGGATACTTTTGGCCAGGGATGCATACGGATGCACTGGCATACATCAGAAAATGCAGATCTTGCCAGCTTTACGCACCTAACACGCATCGCCCAAAAAACGAACTGGTTCCAGTCACTTCTTCGTGGCCATTTCAGAAGTGGGCCATCGATGTGACAGGCCCATTTCCTACAGCAGCAGGAAATGTTCAGTTCCTAGTGGTAGCCATCGACTACTTCACCAAGTGGATAGAAGCAAAACCTTTAGCCCAAACAACCGCAAAGCATATCAAAAAATTTATTTGGGAATTTATAATTTGACGTTTTGGACTTCCACAGAATTTGGTGAGCGATAACGGCACCAACTTTGCTGACAAAAAGCTGCAACAGTGGCTAAAAGAACTTCAAATCACCCACACCTTTACCTCAGTGGCACACCCGCAAGGAAATGGTGAGGTGGAAAGAGCAAATAAAAGCATCGTCGAAGGCATAAAGAAAAGACTCTTGAAACACAGATCCGGCTGGGTGGACGAGCTTCCGCACGTCCTTTGGGCAAACAGAACGTTGAAGAAGGCCAGTACGGGAGAAACCCCGTTCAGCCTCACTTATGGCACTGAAGCCATGGTCCCGGTCGAAATTGGTCTACCCTCACCAAGGGTCTTGAGTCAGCCAAAAGACAATGATGCGGAAAGACGGTTGGATCTTATGCTAACCGAGGAACGCAGAGACTTAGCCGCAGTGCGTGAAGAGAACTACAAACGACAAATGCAAAAGTACTACAACACGCGGGTAAAACTCTGCAACTTCAAGGAAGGAGACTACATACTGCGTAACAACGAGGCTTCGAACCAAGAACGCCCAGGAAAGTTGGCCCCGATCTGGGAAGGGCCATACGTTATCAAACAGGTTCTGGGAAAGGGCGCATACCGGCTCGAAAGGCTCGATGGCACTCCCATCCCAAGAACATGGAATGGAGCTCAATTACGCAAATGTTATATGTAGATCAATTCCAAAACTTGTAAAGAAAAGGCCAAGAGCCACTTCTAATGGAAATGATTCTCCTTTCATAATGTGTTTACCTTTATCCTTATGAACTCCCCACTGGTGCCGGTATTTACCGCATAAATGAGGAGAAGTAAGTCATTGCGTGTGGAAGGCGGCAAAACCCGCATAAACACAACGTTAAAAATAAGGGAAACCTACACGCAGGTATGATGTAAGTAAAGTTTAGCCATCTTTGTAAGTGCAAGTGACGGTCTTATCCGCACAATCACAAATAAGGAAGCAAAACTTCAAACTATCATCTACCACGTTCAAAGGTTATCCTAAAAAAAAAAAAAAAAAAAAAAAAAAAAAAAAAAACAAAATACTTAGAAATAAGGATAAGGAAAACCTACACGCAGGTCAGGTATGGGTAAAGTTTAGCCATCCTACCAAGTGCAAGTGACGGTTCAACCCGCACAATCACGAAAGAGGAAGCAAAACTTTAACCCACTATCAACCACGTTCAAAGGTTAACTTATCCTAAATACTTAGAAATTTCGAGGAAAAATGAGGAAAACCTACACGCAGGTCAGATGACGGTTAAAATTTAGCCATCCTACCAAGTGCAAGTGACGGTTTACCCGCACAATCACGAAGGAGGAAGCGAAACTTTAACCCATCATCAACCACGTTCAACAGGTTAACTTATTCTAAGAAACTTGGAAAATTGCTAACTTAAACTAAGTCATGAGCTTATAAAGCAAGGAATCCAAAGAAGGAAATAACAATCTTATCCGCAAAAAAGATTTATATTCCAATGATATATTACAAGAATGGCCGGGTTACTACCCGCCTGAAAGAATAAATCTATACAAGTCTCTTAGCAATGGAAAGGGATCTTCAGGATCAAGCTTCAGGGCCGCTTCCACTTGGACCCGCTCCGTCAGAAGAACGGGGTGGTTCGAGGAACGCTTTAAGGACAGCTAACCCATCATCAGCAGCAGCTACTTCGTCCACCTTTTCCACCACTGGATGCGGGAAGGCGGCGTATTGGTTCAATGCTTGGTCATAAATGGCTTCGGTATCCACATTGAACAAAGGGAAGTTGGAAGGCGGGACGCCTTTCTCAACAAACCCTAGACCAAGCAGGAAGCCGGCCTTTTCCCCATCCTCATGAGAAGCGTTGAGGGCTGCGGTCATAGCATCATCGTAAGAGGTCTCTGAAAAGACCCGACGCACAACCTACAAAGAAAAAATACAAGTATTAAAACCTTTTCTTACAAAAGAAAAGCGAGAAGATAAAGCTAAACATACCTGAGGCAACGCTTCTCGAAGAAGCCATTGGAGGGCAGCTTGAGCTTCGTTATGGGCGCGTTCGGCTTCGCTCTTGTTAAGGTTGGCAAGTAAAACTTCCTTTGCGGCAGCCTCTTCGACGCCCTTAAGCTTCCGCTCGGTGTGGTCAAGCACCCCTCTTTGGTCCAAGATTTCCTGGAGTTTCTTGGCATCTTCCATTGCCAAGGCATCATGAGCGCGTTGGAGAGCCTCTAATTTGGCCTTGAGCTCCTCATTCTCCACACGCAAAGGCTCAGCAATGGCTTCAGCCTTGGCAGCCCTCTCGGTTGCGTTTCGCGCAGTCTCCCTGGCCAGCCGAAGCTGTTCATTCACAGCTTGGGCAGCCTTGGAGCGGGCCTCGAGTCGCGCCTGAACTTCAACCTCGAGGGCCTTGAAAGCCTTCTCCTTGTCGGCGGCAGCTGCCGCCAGCTGTTGGTTCTCCTCCCGGAGAGCACGCACCTCAGATACGTCCTTGGCGCGAGCTGCTTTCAACTTGTCGTTTTCACGACAAAGCAGCTCGACGCGCGGCTGCATCCGGGCTTGGAGAACCCGAAGCTCATTGGTTAGCCTACCCTCCTGGTAGCTAGCCATGGCTTCCCCCAACGCACCATGAGGAGCAGCGTGGCGAGCCCAGTCCACGCACTCCACAGGGGTACGAAGGGTTGTTCCTCGGCGTATGTTCCATCGCGGAACATACACTTCATTGGAATCCGACACTGCAAAAGAAACAGAGGCAGTAAGGAAAAGATGATAAAAAACATAAGGGAAAAAGAAAGGAACCCTACGCACCTGTAGGGTCAATGACAGGCCGATAGCCGCCAAACCCATCACCTGAACCTAAAGGAAATCCATCCAACAGGTCAGGCAGACGGGAAGGGGGCAAAGATCGGCGGGAAGCCCTGCGCGTACCTGATGGTCCGGCCGTAGGTGCCGGTGGCGCGGGCATGGTGGCAGCCGCCGTGGTCACCGTTGTGGTCGCCGCCGCGGTCGCCGCCTCCTCAGCAGCAGCAGTAACCGCCGGCTCCGTGAAGGATGCTGTAAAAATCGCACTCACGGCCGGCGGTGACGTCATCTCGGCCGGAACAGTTGGCTCAAAGGAACGAGCAACTGGACCAGCGGATGCAGGCGCAGGCGCCTGGGTCGACGCCTCAGGAAGGCTGACCGAGCCTACCGCCATTGGCGGGGAGGTACTCCCCTGCGCTTCACCCCGGAATGCGTCAACATCCACGCCTGCACAAAGAAGAAAGTGAGAAATTTAAGAAGTAATAAATCTGCAAAGACATTATGATTGTACTTACGGGTTCTCTTGACCCTGAACGTACGGACGGGCGGGGAGGAACCCGATGGAGCCGGCCTCTTGGTACCGGTCACCGTCGTCTTCGTTGGTTCCCCGGAGGTAACGGTCGTAGCCTCCGGAACAGTGGTCTTCTCACAACCGGGCTTCCCCGCCACCTCTTCACTATCTGACTCCGAGTCAGATAGAACCACCGGACCAGCCGTGGAGGCCTTCTCCTTCCCTTTCCCGCCGGCAGCAGCTTTCTTCTTCCGCACCAATGGAGGAGCATCTGAGGATTCCTCAGAAGAAGACAGGTCAAGAATTCCAACAGCGGGTACAGCGTTAAGGGGTTGAGGAAAGAATATCGCCTTACCTGGCCGCCGGTGGCTCAGGATCTCGTGGCCCAGCGGATAGACCTCCACAAACCGATCCGCTGTTTGCTCCAGGATGGGCAACTCGCCCTCGTCCAAAGCACGAGTACCCATCCGCGCGGGACCGTCGGCTTCCCGCGGAAACAGAAGCGACTCCAAATCATTTCCCTCTGAAAGAAAAGAAACAGTTAGAAGACAAACTTGTATCAAAAAAGAAAAACAAGACATACCATAGGGAATAGAGTTCAAACCGTATTCGAGGAGGATGGGAACCAGAGATGCATCTTTCCACACCCGGCTCATCCCTAACATGACCATCCCGGACTCCGCAAACCGGTAAACCGGAGATTGGATCCGGGATATCTTCGAAAACCATTCCGCCTCCTGGTAGTTGGGGGCGTGAAGGCTCGGTATCGCTTGGCCATTTTTAAACTTCATGGCAAGGGGGATGGCGCGGGCAGAAATGTAGAAGAATTCCTGCTTCCACGCGCGAAGACTGCGCTCGGTGTCGCAAATCTTCAGACCCTTAATACGGGTCGTCAGGGTGTACCACCCTTGGATGCACCTCCAGGTATAGAAGGTCATCAGGCGGTCCACATGGGGCTCGATGCCCAAAATCCGGCACACCCACTCAAAATGGCGAATCTTGGCGATCGCCATGGGGTGCAGCTCAGTCAAATGGACACCGTGCCTCTCAAGGACACGGTAAACAAATTTTGTCAATGGGAATCTAAGATTCCCATAGACAAAAAATGCAGCATAAACCCCGATCTTGCCACTGGGGGCATCGTACACGGTCTGGTGGGATTCAGGAAACTCAGGCTCGAGATGATCGAGCATGAACTTCCTGACAACATACCGGTACTGATCGCCGGGCAGAGCACACTGGCACTCACCAGCAGTACCCCTGTCGTCAGCTATAGCTTCAGCATCACGAGAGGACATTTTTGCAGAAAGAAGAGTGATTTCGGGAAAATGCTTGCCTGAAAAAGGGGAGTATTTGCCGGAAATCACTAAGAAGAAGAAGAGTGAAAAGTGTGAATTGCAAATAACCCTCTCCCCCTTTATATAGTAATCGCAATTAATGCGGTGAATTTAATGCGGAGGAGAGAGAAATCAAAGGTGCAATGAAACTATGACACGTGGCAAAAAGCAAGCTGGCAACAGCTGTTGAAAGGACGTGTGCCAGTAATTTCGCGGCCACGCGCCCGAAAAATCATGCCCACGAGCCTGAAAAAGCGACTGGAATGACCATGTTCTGTCACGTCACCATAACTTCCTGCACGACCTGACACAGTCAGAAGAAACCGTCACACGACGTTTCAGATGTTTGGACTGTTCTTATCCTCACCAACCTTTCGAATTTCAAAATTCAAAATTCAAAAAGATTCAAAGGTAAGCGGGAAAATACCCCTTACCTTGGCAACCAAGTAACCATAAGACGGATGCGGGTACAGTGTTAAGGCAAAACCTTCCACATACCTAGCACCCGCAGGGAATTGAAGCCAAGAATACCCCGGCAACAAAGTAACTATAAGACGGGTGCGGATACAGTGTTAAGGCAGAACCCTTCACATACCTAGCACCCGCAGGGAATTGACGCCAGGAGTACCTTGAAAGTAAAGTAACCGTAAGACGAGCGCGGGTAGAGTGTTAAGGCAAAACCCTTCACATACCTAGCGCCCGGCAGGGAATTGAAACCAGGAAGGATCTTCTGGGCAATGCTTGTGGAAACGGAAATAACATCCCCGCATAGCGGGAACGTCGAGAAATACATTGTTTGAGGCTCCAGGATGGAATTGGTGGTTTAAACATAATTGATCACTATGTTCAAAACCACTAAAACCTCAAGGAGAATCCACACAAGTGAGACTCAACGCTCCTGACTTGCGAGAAGGTTACATACCTACCCGCATCATACCCAAAGATCAAGCAAAAAAATCGGGAATTTTTGCAAGTGACATTAGGAAACCCGCGGGAAGAATCCCCACGGAGAACCTTAAAACTAGAAACCCTTTTCAAAACCCCTTGCTTAAAGTCCAAAAGTTCACCTCACTTTATTAAACATTCAGGAGAAGAACATTGGACTGGGGGGACTTGAAGAGGTAGGTCCCAGCAGAGACCAGTTGGTCCCGCAAGACTCACCTGGAACAGGGACGTCTGCGCAAAGGCCATCTGCTCCCGCAGGACCCACCATGCTCATAGGATCTTACGCGCAGTACACAAGCTGAACACGCAGGGAAAGCCTCCCAATGGTGAAGTACCCCGCCTGTTCCCGCAGTTGCGGATACAAGCCATCAGGGAAGGCTACCCGCAGACAGCAGGGCTACACGCACAAGACACTAGCTACTTCAGTAGTCACATGAAGGAATGAGCAAGGCGGGAACAATCCCGCCTAAATGAGCCAGTCTGATTCTGAAAGATCTTTTGTACCATACCCTGATAGGACAGACGATCTGACCAGAACAGCCCATGAGCCAATCACAGGGTGACAGCTCATCGACAACAGGGCGAGGAGGAGCACCCTCTAGTACTGTTTGTCACTATTAGCCGCTGCCTACTCACCAACCCTTACTGAGGAGCATGCGCGGCCTACAGTTGGTGGAATAGTGTTACTGTTGGCCGTAACCTATTCACCAACCAGCATGGCCTGCGTACAATCCACAGTAAGTGGGACGTGCATAATCTACAGTTGGTGGAATAGTGCAGCCGACTTTGTTACTGTTGGCCGTAACCTACCCACCAACCAGTATGGCCTGTGCATAGTCCACTGTTGGTTGAACAGGAATACTATTCAGCCGGCTGTACCTTCTTGGAAACCTACCTTCGGCTATAAATACTCCAATATCTTGGAATGGTAAGATCATCTGCTATCCAGTTATCTAGCAATCTCTTAATATACACTTATATTCAGAGCAACCTAGTCTGATTCTCACGCCGGAGGGTGGTCACAAGGAGGAACTCCCCCCTTCTCAGTGACGAGCTTACGGTGTTTGTTTTGCAGGTCTCCTGAAGAACAGCCTTCTCAGCTAGACCTCATCCGTGGGAAACATTACTTAACCCCCAGATTATCTATAATCTGTACCGGGTCACTTAGTGTTTCTTCACTTTTGGTTGAGGTAACCAACAAACTAAAGCTGATTCATGTGGATTATATAACACTTAAATATTTGATAATGGAAAACAAAATCAAAATAGTGATACATAATTGAGGTTTGATACCTGAAGTGAATAAAATAATAACTAAAATGGAAAAGAGGTGTAGAAGAAATCTGTTCTTTTTGCAATTATCAAAACTAATGGCGAGAAAAAAGAAAGTATTAAAAGGCTTTCACCTATTTGTAAATAAGAGTGCATAAATGCAGTGTCAAATAGAATAAAGAGAGTAAATGAAACTCCTCTAGGTTTTTTGTTTATGTTCTACTAACCTTCAAGTTAATTATCAACTAGTACGATTATTTACATATATAAACTTAGTGTATGAAACGTAAAATAAATCTGAAGCATAGATGGTTAGGTAACTTTAGTAATTTACAGTTAGAATTTATGTCTAAAAGAAAGAAATATATGTACTTATATACGATCATGTTAAAAATGATGTGTGGGCAATCATACGCAAACTAAAATAAAATCATCAAATACAATATATTTGTACAATACTAAAAAGGGTTTAGTTTTTCTTTTATGAAACAGAAGAATATAAAATTAAGTTTTAATAAAGTTATATACTTATTTAAAATAAGTGACATTTTACTTTCTGGAAATTTTAAACCCTTAACAAAATTACTTATATACATAATTTTATTAGACAATTTAAATATATACAATAAAAATATTGAATAAATAGATATCAAGCTAACTAACCATTAGAATAACCTTTGAAGTTTTAAGAGCTTACATATTAATATGCAAGTAAACATACTACAGTGAAAATTTAAAGTCTAAATCTCATAAGGTCACATTCCTTTAAGAGAACAAGTTTTACCACACCTTAAACATCTTTTAAGGTATGGATCCTTACGCTCTCCTTTGTTATCTGTTTCGATTGAGATAAACCCGGTTGACTAACGCCCTGGAACTCTTAACATTATTGGCTTTCTGTTTGTTTCATGTTTTTACTATTATTTTGTTTCACTGCAACAAGAACCTTGAAACTTGTATGTTCCATGAAAAAGGGATAGGAATTTCGAACATCATGGTAAACGAAACTTTGATAACTTATCTGGGCGTGGTGGATTCGCCGCGGTACTTCCTATATATACACCTGGCTATATTAACAAGGTGCCGTTAACCAAGATGTGCGAGCTTCATGTTATGATCAGTTTAACGATATGTTATACTTTGTTAAGTAGTATGTTATTTGTTCGTCAATTTATAATAAAAACAAGCATGTGGTAGATTTAAATTTATTTTACTCATTACCGCATGTTACGATACCGAATTTTTAATAGCTTCAAAAATATATATTTTTATGCTCTGTTACCCTAGCACTTCACTTCTCGTGGAGTGTCACACGAGCATGTTGTTGTGGCACTGGCAGCATGAGCTTCTTTCGGGACGGAGAGGTTAGTTCACGGCGTCCCTATGCATAGGTGTGGTACAAAGCTACTAGGAGGCGCATGGATCGACCCTAGCTCTGTTTCAGTTTCTGTTTATCTGGGAATGGATGTATGTGTGCCAACCTGCCCCATTCGATGTGATTTGTATACAGGAATACCCCCCCCCCCCGTATATCATTGTCACCTCTGTTTTTGTTATTGTTCGGCTCATAGGTACATCCGTATGATATGATATGAACTATCTGTTACTGTATAAATTATCTGTTATTAATATGAGATATAAGTACCGTTATGAATCACATGTTACTATTCTGAATTATCTGTTACTAATTTGACTCAGAAGTTATTATTTTGACCTATCCGAAAGTGTTTCAGCTTACCGTTCATGCGAAATGTTTTATTAATTATGCATTGTTCATCGAAACTGTTTTATTGTTAATGAAAATGGTTTTGCTATCACCATCGTAAACTATATTTAAACTTACTATTTTACTGAAAACATTTTAATACTCGAGCCTGTTATTCCGTGTTGGGCATTCGGCTCATTCCGTAAATTTTTTCCTCACACAGGTTCACAGGTTATTTTGGGCGGAATGGAAAAAGTGAAATAAATGTTAGGATGCTTATGAAGATTTCTAAGTAATGGAATTATGTGTAACACCCCGTAACCGCAGCGGAAACGTACACGGGATGCAACAGACACATCTGATATCAACAGCATTGCTTATAAAGAAAATACCACTACATTAATTTATAACATATTACATTGTTGCGAGTTTCATTACTGTCTAGGTGTTACACACATATTTTACCGATAAGACATTAATAAATTCATTACAAAACATAGAGCAGCAAGCTTCCAACAGGTAGCACAGATAGTTAAGCACATATCAATCATTCCAACTTGGGCATACCTAGAAAACATGTAAAGGAAACGGGTCAACTACGAATAGTTGGTGAGTTTCACTAATTTAAATAAACACTGACAAATCATTTTAATAATCATTTATTAACAATATAATCATGCTGGGAACTATGTTACCCCAGGACATTTCCATTAACTTTCTGGGAACTATGTTACCCCAGAACAATAATAACCCCTGGGAACTACGTTACCCCAGAACAATAAATACCCCTGGGAACTATGTTACCCCAAATCAATAATAACCCCTGGGAACTACGTTACCCCAGAACAATAAATACCCCTGGGAACTATGTTACCCCAGAACAATAATAACCCCTGGGAACTATGTTACCCCAGAACAATAATAACCCCTGGGAACTATGTTACCCCAGAACAATAATAACCCCTGGGAACTTTGTTACCCCAGAACAATAATAACCCCTGGGAACTATGTTACCCCAGAACAATAACACATGATAAACATTTTATATATATTCTGTGCATCAGACCATATATATATAAATGTACAAGTATTTCCATACGATCGGTATGTACTTAAATACTTTAAATAAGACATGTTTTCCGCCCCGGGAAAATATAATTAAAACAATTCATTAAAAGGGGCTCGTGAAAACTCACCTTTTTGTGAGTCGGTGAGTAATATAAGGAACAACTATGTGCCTGGATCTGTAATATAATATCTAGTCGTTACTATATAATTTCCATAACTTAAATACGTAACAATCGGTACATCTGGGAACATTGTTAACCCAGTACTGTACTCGATTCGGGGACAATGTTAACCCCGTGACACTTCTAAGGACTCAGATTGTGACATTGCTTAGAGTTTGACGGTCAATTTAGTTAAAGTGATGAAATTATAGCTCGGTTTGACACCCCGTTTGGCCGTGGGGCCCGTTTCCGTCATTTCGGTGCCGGAAACGGTAAAATCGGGTAAAATTACCCAAATCATCCGAATTATTTTCGTATGATTTATTTTTATTTAATTTACTTAGATTTATGAAATAGTCCATTTTTAGAGTTTTCATGTACCAGTCAGCTCGCTTATGCGAACTTTGCCGGTTTACACGTTTTAAGCTTTAAAAACTTGTTTTTATGTTCTTTTTAGCACAAATAATTACCCGATTAGTCTCGGGTCTTGAAATTTTGCACAAAGCTTAATTTGACAGTAAGGAATTTTGTAAAATTTTCCAGATTTATTTTCCTATATTTACATTTATTTATCTATTTTTAAATCTTATTAAAACACTAAATATATCAAAAATACCAAAACACTTTAGAAAAATCCCAAATTTTTCTGAGATGATCTCTATCATCCTCATAACTTCCTGGAATTTTCCAGATTTATTTTCCTATATTTACTTTTATTTATCTATTTTTAAATCTTATTAAAACACTAAATATATCAAAAATACCAAAACACTTTAGAAAAATCCCAAATTTTTCTGAGATGATCTCTGTCATCCTCATAACTTCCTGGAATTTTTCCAGATTTATTTTCCTATATTTACATTTATTTATCTATTTTTAAACACCATTTAAACACTAAATATGTCGTAAATACCAAACGATCTTTGAAAAATCCCAAATTTTTCCCGGATGTCCCCTGCCATCCACTTAGTCCCCTGTAATATTTCCAGAACCAAAATCTTCTTTTACATGCCCGTTTTTCCCAAAACCGAGCTGGAAATCCCTAGAACTTGTTTCACCGAAAAGCCAATTTAGACTTCTCCAATGGACCTCAAATTTTGTGTGTGACTTTTACATGATATGAAAAACTTATCTACAATTTTCCAGAATTTTTCATGATATTTAACTATTTTTCACCATTTTTGGCCAAAACCGAGCATTAAATTCACCAAATATCCATCCTTTATCCAAAAATTACCAAAAATTCACAGAACTCTTATTTCCATGTGTTTAACACCTCTGTAAAATTTCGTGACCTAACTCTAAACGAGCAACAATCTGTCCAAAAACACACACACCGACAAAAACCGAATATACCTTTCGTTTTCCGCCACTACAAGCTACAAACTCATCTTTCCGCCTTATCTACCACTAAGTACAGATCTTAGTCTAGGATTCGGGTTTAGAAAGATTAGGAATGTTGAGCTCGTTCCTCCACTTGAAACTCGTTTAAACTTCCCGAAAAAGATTTCCTACACCATCTTGGTCTTGAGAAAGAGTTAACAGGGAGAGTGTAGAGAGAGTGCTAGTGGTTCCGGGATGGTGGACGGTGACCGCTTGAGGGTGGATCGAGGTGGTGACGGAGGTGATCTATGGTGGCGATGGGTTGACGATGGTGTGTTGCAGTGACGTTACGGTGGTGCTACGGTGAAGGCGGTGTGCGGTGACGGTGGCTGCGGAGTGTTGTATTCTTGGAATGTCTTGAACATGAGAGAATATATGTGGAGGTGTGTATGTGTTTATGGCTTGAAAAGTGAGTTGGTGAGGGTTCTTGGGTGTGAGCCGATCATAGAGAAGGATATATGAAGATTATGGAATTGAATTTGTTTTTGTTATTTATTATTTTTTTTATCAATATGTGAGAGTGGACAGCTATATATATACAGAGAATTTGTTGTGTAAAATCACAACTATCTTGAGCATTTCATGAAAGAAGTATGGTGGTGAAAGATATGTTTGAAGATCTTAAGTAACAATACAAACAAGGTATGGCGTGGACATGTTGTACAAGCCACCAATAGTAGAGATGATGTGAAAATGAAAGGTGGTGGAGTGTTCTGGTCAACAAAGAAGAAAAGCAAGTAAATTTACTACTGAAAGTGAAAGTATGGAGGTGGGTTATAACCAATAAAAATAATGTAAAGTATGATGTGAAAATAGGTTGCTTGAAAACATGGTTCAGTTCGTTTTTCGGCTCACAATTTAAATTTATATAAAACCGATTTAAAAACTTTAAACCATGCCATTTATTAACTTAAAACATCATAGTATTAATAATTGTGCATCTTTTTCGGCATGATCGATCGTCTCTTGCTCGGTTTGATATTAAAGGTTTCGTTTAACATACCGACGTATCGTTAAATCGAAATTCTTTTTCTGTGCCGTACTTTAATTAACCCGAAGCAGTAATGCTTCGTAAAATCACTAAATATCATATATCTCGTCCATAATTGAACCCTCGATTCATTCGGGTTTCAATAACTATCGATCGATTGATCGCATATTCATTACGGTGAATTATATATTCACGTACAATCAATACCATGAACCATGTATTCTCGTATACTTACCATGGTAACTCATGTATCCGACATTACATATGACGTAACTAACGTCTACCGGTTAGGGTATACCTGGTTTCGTCGGAAACGTTACATTCTCCCCCCGTTAAGAAATTTCGTCCTCGAAATTTCACACGTCTTCTATCTCCTTTCGAGAGAAAGGTGGGGGGTTTTTCCTTCAGGATTCACCCTCGCGTTACCAAGTATAATCTGGTACTCGCTGTGAATTCCACTTAATCTTAATTAATAAAGCTTGGTATGTCCAAACTGTTTAGTTTCCGTCTACTATCACTACGGAATTATTTAGGATATCAAGTATGACTTCTACGAGTACCTCCATTACTAGTACTTTCGTTGCCTCATCGTTCAGGCACTTTTCAATCCGTATACATGGCAAAACATCATGTATAGTATTTAACCCCTGGAGTACTTTAATCGATAAACTAAATGACCAGTCATGGAAATAGTCTCATGAGGTCTAATATATTACAGGGGTTAATTTCGGTTTTGCCAAACCTCAAATCACCTCTCGAAGGTGATGCCTTGAAATGCCTTGTCACCTCATTCCGGTGACAATAGTTTCCTTTGAATGTTGGCATAAAATCCTTTGTCAATCTTGCGTTGCTTTCAAGTTATCTTGATTGACGCCCATTTTCACTTTAACAAATTGGTGATAACTACTTCACCCATAAAAAGCTTCAAACTCTCGATGCTTCCTTCCCCGCCTTCCAATAATGGAAATAGGATGACTATTTTGATTTGAGATAATTGAAAATGGCACTCCACGACGAGATACCATTTCACCATCGGGAATTTAGGCAAGAATTCATTGTAATTTATTCTCACTATCACTGGCGAATTTTTTTGTCTTCGTGGCGTTCCCTAGGGTTTTCGGTGTACAGCATTATCTCTTGCCTAACTCAATATTCACCAATACGCGTAACCATATTTTTCTCCAAACTCGACCATTAATAAAATCCCTTCAGGTATCCGTATCATCAATAGTCAAATCCGATCCCGGATGTATGGATTATTTAGATCTATGCGCTTCGTCAATGATTAATTCACGAAGGTCATGGAGGGTCGGGATCCAAACCCAACTTTGAAATAGAGAATTTCGTCCACGCGCTGTTCGAAATTCTTCTCATTGTTATAAAGTCCCTCCTTCTCCAATTGTTCCTCTTTCAACGCCTCACGTCGAGCGACTTAGATCAGGTCTGAAAGGTTCGAGTGGACTATCAACCCTAGCGCTCTCTCTCGCAATGGTTTAACCCGATCTTTCCTACCCAAGGCATCAGCTACGACGTTAGCCTTGCCGGGGTGTTAACGGGTGTCACAGTCATAATCGTTTAACAACTCAATCCATCTTCGTTGCCTCATAATCAGTTCCTTTTGATCAAATACGTGCTGCAATCTTTTATGATTGGTGAAGAGGGTGCACTTCGTATCGTAGAGACAATGTCTCCACATTTTAAGGGCGTAGCTAACCGCTCCCAGTTCCAAGTCGTGAGTAGTGTAAATTTACTCGTGTACTTTTAACTGTCGGGAAGCATAGGCTATAACCTTAATATACTGCGTCAACACGCATCCTAACTCTTTACGCGATGCGTCACAACACGCGCCAAAACCATCGTTTCCATCAGGGAGACTTAAAATCGGCGCTTGGCACAAATTTAATGGTTTCTATCTTATTTGGATCTTTGTGATAACTTTGATGCTTTACAACATGACCAAGGGATTATGCCTTCTTTAATTCAAAATCACATTTTGAAACTTCGCGTATAGCTCTTCTTGTTCTAACACTTCCACAATTTTCCTTAATCGTCGTTCGTGCTCTTCTTTACATTGCGAATATATCAAAATATCATCAATGAATGCTATGAAAAATTTGTCAAAGTAAGGTTTACAGACTCGATTCATGAGTTCCATGAATACTGTCTGCGCATTCGTTAATCCGAACGGCATGAATAAGAATTCATAATGGCCGTAGCGGGTCCGCAACGCTGTTGCTGCAACGTCCTCCTCTTGGATTTTTCATTTGGTGATAAATATATATAAGATCAATTTTCTAAAGATAAATCGCCCTTTGCAGTTGGTTAAACAAATCATTTACTTCGAAGAAGTGAATACTTATTCTTGATCGTCACTTTATTCAATTCTCCCTAATCAACACATATTCTAACACTTCCGTTCTTCATTTCCCAATTAAACTGGTGCACCCCATGGTGACTAACTAGGTCGTGTAAAACCTTATCCAACAATTCTTGTAACTAATTGGATAATTCTTGCATCTCGGACGGTGCAAGTCGGTTGGGTGCTTAGCAATAGGGCCAGCCCAAGACATTAAATCAATTCTGAATTCGACCTGTCGGGTTGGCGGTAATCCAGGGAGTTATTCTGGGAAAACTTGTGGAAATTTGCGTACCACCGGGATATCTTCTATATGTTTTCTTTTAAATACTTTGGCAATCACGTTTGTTAAATACACCACGTCTCCTTGTCGTAAAAATTATAACATCTCAAGACGAGATTTGAGTGGCAACATCATACCATACACTTTTCTCTGTATTTAATCACTTCATCGTCCGAAAGAGAGCTTCTAATCATCTTCTTTTCATATTTGATTTTTGCTTCATGTTGAGTTAGCCAATCCATGCTACCATTATGTCAAAACTTCTTTGCTTTACTTTGAATCACGACGTGCTTTATTCGAATTCTCGGCTCCTTGCTTGATCAGAGGTTGATGCTTGTCCTGAGGTTCGTCTTCCAATGACGCCTTGGTTCACTTCGGGCATTTTTTTTTTTTTGGATGGATTGTTGTTGAGGCTGTTGGGTTCGGAGTGGTTGAACACAAATGGGTTGGGGTTGCCGGTTCACATGGCTTCAATTGGTTCTACAATTGGGGCATTACTTCCATCTTTACCACACCTGTGGCCTACTATCACTCGACATTCTTCTTCCTGCCGATAACCATATTTTCCACGAGTCTATTTTGCACTATACCTTTATCATTATTCTTCTTTATTACTCGACATCTCACCTAACGTCCTTCCAGTCCGCTTCCCATAAAGTCAAACATATCAATGTTAGCTTGTGCCACAACCCTTCCAAAGGTTGTATATTTTACAGGGTTGCCTATACTCCTTATTGATGGAGTTAGTCCCCAATATAGTGCTCACATCGCTTAGTTTCAGGAGTAATTAGCCATGTTACCAGACATGACAATTTCTTCAAACGGTTAGCGTGTTATAAGTGATCAGCACACAACGTTTCTATCTTTCATAACTCAGTTCCCAATCTCTGAACTTAATTACTCGACTAATAGTGCTCTAGCATAAGAGTCTTAAATTCTGACCATATCATCAGAGTAAAAATTTTCTAACTATAATTTTGTACCATCGTGTTCCATCACAACACAACATAATCTAACAACATATCTATAGCATATTTCGTTGCACAATGTACTAGGCTCTTACCAAAATCCTTGACCATTTCGACCCTTTCTATCCACTCGCTAATCTATTCCTCCCTTTCCCATCAGTAAACTATTAATAATTTCCTCACCACCAACAACAAACATATCCTTCATACCGGATCTAATTCATTACGACTACTATTCATGTTTAGTTCTCAACTAACACTTGTAGTCATATTAATAATCGGTGGGACATAAACACTCTTAGCAATAACACTAAGAATTTAAATATTCATAATCATGTGATTGCTCGATCTATAATTCTGCGATCACATTCGCATCAACACTAGCAATGATCTGTGATACGACATTCGGTATCATTATCTGCTATCTTTGAGCAATCAACTGGATCACAACAATCTCTACCATTGGAGTTATTCTTTTTATGTCGTTCTGCCGTACCCATCCCGTACGCAGTAATCAATACTAATTTCACCATATAACTCGTTACCAGTTAAATCATAACAGCAGGTACACATACACACCAAATATTATCACATATTACACATACCAGTATCTAGTATATATGTCCCACAAATATAATAACATATGGACTTAACCTGACGTCGGTTAACGTTCAAATATATTTCATAACCCTTGTCACTAACTGACATATAGATCTTTCTCAACAAAGATTAATATTTAATATACGGGATTTCAATATCCTTCCGCATGTCAGCACAACCGATACCTGCTCGCCGTGAGCATCAAACGATCACATACCACTGAGTTATAATATCCGTGTTTATTCGTATATCCGGCATACACAGTATACCACCTACGAACGAACAACCAACTATGCCATAATGATTCCAACACTTCTTTGTGTATAGGTAATCATTCTATTCGAGCATACATGGGTGTAAACATCTAACGGATGTAAGGATAACATAGGGAGTTATTAGAATATGCGGTACCGGTGTTGGTAGAGTATGGGATTTATCAATTTTTATTTTTTTTTTATTTATTTATTTTTTTTTTGGTTGGGAGTGACGGTTACTAGATATTTCTGGTTAATGTCAAACGGGAGATTTGACTTGGTACCATCATAACCATAACCCGATAAGTCCGACTTATCACCAACCGATGCTCTAGAAATTCCAGCATCCTCGGTACTTTTTATTATCCCATCCCCCGGTTCCTTATCCGGGTCGTATTTCCCAATACTTTTACCCACAAGATATGCACACGTATATATATATACACATTAGCACGTATAAATAATATTATATACTTTACACATATGTTGCCATTTTTACCTATTAATGTACCCCGTGACTTCCCCTGAATTCCCTCGTGCGGACTAGTCTGTTATTATGTTCCGGACCATAATAACTCACTTGTCCATCCAAGTTCATCCAGACCTCGTCACCATAAATTATTAGTTGATATTCAGATCCTATAATACTTGAGCTACTAGTTATATTTTAGGTATCTTTTAAAGACATCCTAATTCTTTTATAACCAATGGCTCTGATACCAAGTTCTGTAACACCCCGTAACCGCAGCGGAAACGTACACGGGATGCAACAGACACATCTGATATCAACAGCATTGCTTATAAAGAAAATACCACTACATTAATTTATAACATATTACATTGTTGCGAGTTTCATTACTGTCTAGGTGTTACACACATATTTTACCGATAAGACATTAATAAATTCATTACAAAACATAGAGCAGCAAGCTTCCAACAGGTAGCACAGATAGTTAAGCACATATCAATCATTCCAACTTGGGCATACCTAGAAAACATGTAAAGGAAACGGGTCAACTACGAATAGTTGGTGAGTTTCACTAATTTAAATAAACACTGACAAATCATTTTAATAATCATTTATTAACAATATAATCATGCTGGGAACTATGTTACCCCAGGACATTTCCATTAACTTTCTGGGAACTATGTTACCCCAGAACAATAATAACCCCTGGGAACTACGTTACCCCAGAACAATAAATACCCCTGGGAACTATGTTACCCCAAATCAATAATAACCCCTGGGAACTACGTTACCCCAGAACAATAAATACCCCTGGGAACTATGTTACCCCAGAACAATAATAACCCCTGGGAACTATGTTACCCCAGAACAATAATAACCCCTGGGAACTATGTTACCCCAGAACAATAATAACCCCTGGGAACTATGTTACCCCAGAACAATAACACATGATAAACATTTTATATATATTCTGTGCATCAGACCATATATATATAAATGTACAAGTATTTCCATACGATCGGTATGTACTTAAATACTTTAAATAAGACATGTTTTCCGCCCCGGGAAAATATAATTAAAACAATTCATTAAAAGGGGCTCGTGAAAACTCACCTTTTTGTGAGTCAGTGAGTAATATAAGGAACAGCTACGTGCCTGGATCTGTAATATAATATCTAGTCGTTACTATATAATTCCCATAACTTAAATACGTAACAATCGGTACATCTGGGAACATTGTTAACCCAGTACTGTACTCGATTCGGGGACAATGTTAACCCCGTGACACTTCTAAGGACTCAGATTGTGACATTGCTTAGAGTTTGACGGTCAATTTAGTTAAAGTGATGAAATTATAGCTCGGTTTGACACCCCGTTTGGCCGTGGGGCCCGTTTCCGTCATTTCGGTGCCGGAAACGGTAAAATCGGGTAAAATTACCCAAATCATCCGAATTATTTTCGTATGATTTATTTTTATTTAATTTACTTAGATTTATGAAATAGTCCATTTTTAGAGTTTTCATGTACCAGTCAGCTCGCTTATGCGAACTTTGCCGGTTTACACGTTTTAAGCTTTAAAAACTTGTTTTTATGTTCTTTTTAGCACAAATAATTACCCGATTAGTCTCGGGTCTTGAAATTTTGCACAAAGCTTAATTTGACAGTAAGGAATTTTGTAAAAATTTTCCAGATTTATTTTCCTATATTTACATTTATTTATCTATTTTTAAATCTTATTAAAACACTAAATATATCAAAAATACCAAAACACTTTAGAAAAATCCCAAATTTTTCTGAGATGATCTCTATCATCCTCATAACTTCCTGGAATTTTCCAGATTTATTTTCCTATATTTACATTTATTTATCTATTTTTAAATCTTATTAAAACACTAAATATATCAAAAATACCAAAACACTTTAGAAAAATCCCAAATTTTTCTGAGATGATCTCTGTCATCCTCATAACTTCCTGGAATTTTTCCAGATTTATTTTCCTATATTTACATTTATTTATCTATTTTTAAACACCATTTAAACACTAAATATGTCGTAAATACCAAACGATCTTTGAAAAATCCCAAATTTTTCCCGGATATCCCCTGCCATCCACTTAGTCCCCTGTAATATTTCCAGAACCAAAATCTTCTTTTACATGCCCGTTTTTCCCAAAACCGAGCTGGAAATCCCTAGAACTTGTTTCACCGAAAAGCCCATTTAGACTTCTCCAATGGACCTCAAATTTTGTGTGTGACTTTTACATGATATGAAAAGCTTATCTACAATTTTCCAGAATTTTTCATGATATTTAACTATTTTTCACCATTTTTGGCCAAAACCGAGCATTAAATTCACCAAATATCCATCCTTTATCCAAAAATTACCAAAAATTCACAGAACTCTTATTTCCATGTGTTTAACACCTCTGTAAAATTTCGTGACCTAACTCTAAACGAGCAACAATCTGTCCAAAAACACATACACCGACAAAAACCGAATATACCTTTCGTTTTCTGCCACTACAAGCTACAAACTCATCTTTCCGCCTTATCTACCACTAAGTACAGATCTTAGTCTAGGATTCGGGTTTAGAAAGATTAGGAATGTTGAGCTCGTTCCTCCACTTGAAACTCGTTTAAACTTCCCGAAAAAGATTTCCTACACCATCTTGGTCTTGAGAAAGAGTTAACAGGGAGAGTGTAGAGAGAGTGCTAGTGGTTCCGGGATGGTGGACGGTGACCGCTTGAGGGTGGATCGAGGTGGTGACGGAGGTGATCTATGGTGGCGATGGGTTGACGATGGTGTGTTGCAGTGACGTTACGGTGGTGCTACGGTGAAGGCGGTGTGCGGTGACGGTGGCTGCGGAGTGTTGTATTCTTGGAATGTCTTGAACATGAGAGAATATATGTGGAGGTGTGTATGTGTTTATGGCTTGAAAAGTGAGTTGGTGAGGGTTCTTGGGTGTGAGCCGATCATAGAGAAGGATATATGAAGATTATGGAATTGAATTTGTTTTTGTTATTTATTATTTTTTTTATCAATATGTGAGAGTGGACAGCTATATATATACAGAGAATTTGTTGTGTAAAATCACAACTATCTTGAGCATTTCATGAAAGAAGTATGGTGGTGAAAGATATGTTTGAAGATCTTAAGTAACAATACAAACAAGGTATGGCGTGGACATGTTGTACAAGCCACCAATAGTAGAGATGATGTGAAAATGAAAGGTGGTGGAGTGTTCTGGTCAACAAAGAAGAAAAGCAAGTAAATTTACTACTGAAAGTGAAAGTATGGAGGTGGGTTATAACCAATAAAAATAATGTAAAGTATGATGTGAAAATAGGTTGCTTGAAAACATGGTTCAGTTCGTTTTTCGGCTCACAATTTAAATTTATATAAAACCGATTTAAAAACTTTAAACCATGCCATTTATTAACTTAAAACATCATAGTATTAATAATTGTGCATCTTTTTCGGCATGATCGATCGTCTCTTGCTCGGTTTGATATTAAAGGTTTCGTTTAACATACCGACGTATCGTTAAATCGAAATTCTTTTTCTGTGCCGTACTTTAATTAACCCGAAGCAGTAATGCTTCGTAAAATCACTAAATATCATATATCTCGTCCATAATTGAACCCTCGATTCATTCGGGTTTCAATAACTATCGATCGATTGATCGCATATTCATTACGGTGAATTATATATTCACGTACAATCAATACCATGAACCATGTATTCTCGTATACTTACCATGGTAACTCATGTATCCGACATTACATATGACGTAACTAACGTCTACCGGTTAGGGTATACCTGGTTTCGTCGGAAACGTTACATTATGTCTTCTATCTCTATGTACCTCCTTACTGACACGTCAGCCCTTTACAGGTTGGGGTGTGACAATTATGGTATTAGAGCAAAAACTCTTTTCTATAGAAAACTTAAACATAGTAATTAAGCCTTTAAGGAATGGGTAGGTTAGTAATTAGGTATGTCAGGATTCTGATAAATAGGACTTAAGTAGATCTCTTGTTTTATCCATGTTTGTTGTTCTTAACCACGTTTTCCTACTAGTAGATGTCTCTCTACCGTTATTTCTGTAACAACCGCCATTACGCTATCATTGAACCTCACTCCCTTGGGTGAATACTTAATGACCTCTGATTCTACAAATCGAGTTTGTGTAATAATAAAGAACAACGTTTTAAGGTTTTAACAAATTGTTTGGAAAGTGAAACTAATTCCGGATTTGATAAAGAATATTTGATGACCTCCGATTCTACAAACCGTGTTTGTTTAATAATAAAGAACGACGTTTTATGGTTTTAACAAATTGTTTTGAAAGAGAAACTAATTCCGGATTTGATAAAACACTCCATTGAAAGAAGTTAATTCACTTGGCTCACCAATTTAAAACACTCTTTACAATACAAGAGTTGCATGTTCGAAACTTCTAGCTAGCGTTTTTACTAATTAATTAATAAAAATAAATACATAAATAAACAAAAAAAACCTCTACCAGCTTAATAACTAAGATAGCTTTGCTTAAGTATCTGGTAATTCGTCATCTTCCCGGTGACTCCGAATTTGATTGTATCATCTCTAGCGTCTTAATATATTTCCGACAGTTATCTTACCAACTATCGTATGTGACGGGATATTTTCACCGTAAACGAAATCAGTACCAAACAAGCCAATCCCAACCATCTGTAGTTAGAAAAAACATTACCATCGTTCCATTTGTTTTTCCAGTGAGACCACTGTGACACCGCCGCCCTTTCGGCAGTCACCGTCATACGCCGCCACCATGATACGCACAACGTTTTTTTTGTTATTATAATGAGTAAAGCTCTCATTTAAATGTTTCATTAAAAGTTCGTTATACAACTAAGGGTGGTTAAATGTTTTAATCAGCTACCGTTATAGATAATGATACGCTTTTTTATTTTCAGTTACTGATACTTCTTTTAGATACCGATACATATTTTGCTTATCGTTTTAACCACAACTACGTGACCATCATTTATGTAACTAATTTACTACCATAGTTGTTCAACAATCATTTAACTATTTTAATACTATTTAAACATAGATCTTTTACTACATTTTTTTTTCAAAACACAATTATTTTACTATAATAAATTTTTTTGTCTTATTTGATGGTTTTGACATACTGTTACATATATTGTTTTGAAAAATTATATACCAATACTCTTTTGATGCACCCTATATCATAATTCTTTTTTCCTTCATACACCTTGATTGTTTTATGTCATGTGCCGAAATACTTTCATAAAACAAGTTTAATATGAGAAGTCTAACAATTACTTATTCAAATACATACCTTTGATCAGTATTCGTTCACCATCTTAACCAAATATGGTATTTCTAAACCTTGTATTCTTACCGCTTCGAATAGTAACGTAGTAATATTTAATAGTAATGGGAATTATAAAGACACTATTTAATAATAATGACAGTATTAACTAGCTATTTTAAGTTTATATGTATATATACATATACATGTTTAAAGATTACTCAAGTTGTTGAATTCGTTTAACAAAACTAGTTATAAAGAACATCCAATAAAATATGCAAAATATTTTTCTATTAATTTAAATACGGATTTTAATATTTTTCTATTTAAAATATGGACTTCCTAGTTAAATTTTGAACCGTGAAATTAAAATCTAAAATTTCTGGTTAATGTATATTGTTTCTAGTCAATTATGAACCATATGTTGAATTTCTAAAGCCTCTAATAAACTTTTGAATGCCCTATTGAACTTTTGAACCCTTGTCGAACTTCTTGACACCCCCCTCTTGCTTATTGTACTCCCCGTAAATAAGAATTCGTAATGAGTATACCATAATGCATTCTTATTATAAATGACGCCCTCGAACTAAAATATAGAAGGCGACGTATGACCAACCTTGTTGATTGTAAATTTTTTTAGTGCATCTAACTCTTCCTAATCAAATAATTGAAGTTATTTTAATACTTAACTCAAGAAGAATGATTTAAAACAAGATTTATACGTCAAGAAGTCAATTTTTCGAATAGATATAACATACCCGATTTTTTTCCTGAAGCGTATGGGCGTTTTTGACGTCACCCTCTAGTTAGATTTGATTGACCTAGTGCATACTGCTTTTGATTATTAATTCTGACATGTCATCTTTAAAACCTTGTTTTGCCTATTGGGAAATTTAACTTCGTACATCTTTTGGGGTTAATTCTAGGCTTGGGTGTAACATTCGATAATTTGAAACCCGAAACCCGGTTCATTTAAAAAAAACTTATGTTTCTGGATCCACACTTATTATTAACAAAACGAATTCTTATATTATTTTCGTTGTGCTTAATTTCGGTTAAAGTATCAATTGTGAGATTCCCCCCCCCCCTCACTTAGTGTAAACTTATGATCAAACAACAATAAACCAAGGACCAAATTGCAACCCAATTCAAACCTTTTTCCCCTCCAACCTGTCACCACCCTATACAGACATCCATTACCATCTTTAATCCATAATTCACGGCCTAAATCAGGAAATTGGCATTACCAAATCATTCATTGACCTTAGACACGTTAAACCGACACTCTGTACATGGTAAATTATAACGTATTGACAGCTAATTGACTCTAAATCAACCATAACAAACCGCGGCTTAATTTCACTATAAATACACGAGCATTGTGCAATTCATTTGCTCCACACCATCCTCAACATATCACGACACTAAGCCCTAGGGTAATTGCACGTTACAAAGCCGTCTAGACCAGTTTTGAACCTTGTTTTGCCGAAAAACCCTAACTCGCCGATCACCATCACTTCGTTAATGTTTCAAGTAATCAAAATATGCTTTAAGTTTGTTAATCATCTTCTAACATTAACCCTAAGCCAAATGAATCAAACAACAATGAATTAATCCAATTTGAACTCTAGGGTTTGGTTTGGGAAGTACAAGGACTGGCTTGTATTATTTATGATATATTGGTTTCATCTTTTAATCAGGTTATGGCGCTGGCCCGATGGCCAACGCATGTTTTCTTAAGTGGTAAACCGGCCTTGGACGCGGGTTCGAGTCCCCAGGCCCGGTTTTTGAGTTTTATTTTTTTTAAAATTCATTTTAATCAATCTTTATTATTATTACGCATATATAACATTAGATAAACGTCATTTTAATAAACCAGATCTCGTTTATGGTCAGTTATATTTATTTATTACTCTAACCCTTTATAAACCTCCTTTCATATATAAAAGAAAAACAGTAATAAATTTTTTTACTACTTTCGCTTAACGGACCAAACTATATTCAAAACAAAGCTTCGTCTAATTTTCCCCACTAATATACATACATACATACACACACACACACAAACACATTTTTAATATTTACTTTGCCTGTTTAAATATCAGCCATAAATAAATAATAATAATAATAGTAACAATAAACTAATAACAAATTAATCTTACTTGAAACCCTATCAAATCTCAGATCCGTCATAAGACTTGTTTTTATTGCTTTTATAACTATCGTTAATAACAAGGAAGTTTTGTCAACGTAACTCGTGAAGCTCACCCGTTTTTATCTTAATTTTTATCATCATCTCATCTTCGTTAATCCACTCGTTAAGGTGAGTTTACATATCCCCCTTTTTTCATCTTTTATATTTTTAAGGGTAGCATGTATACCCTATCCACTTTTACACATGTTTTATTACCACATATATTCAAGACGTAATTCAATATATGTTTATGTATGAGTATTGCATGCTCTATGATTATGCTTTATGTGCTTAAATTTTTATTTTATGTTTGGTGGTTGGTATCCCATCCTCATCTATTCTGATCTAGTACGATCATACATTACCCAAGTGATGTGCTGAACGCGGTCTATAAAAACATACCTAACTTAGACACTCTAGTTTTAAATTTATAAATCTAGACTATCCTAATGCTAAACCAATAGACATGCAAGTATACCTATAAACTGTTGTAAAGCCTAATGAAGTCCGGATATCGAACCCAAAGGACACTAGCGACACCTAAACAAGACTTTGGCTAATAACTTAAATAAATAGATTAACTGATTTTTGTGTTTTTTAAGTAATTAATTATATAATAAATGATTCTTAAAATTTAAACAACCAGACAGACACTTAACATACTAGGTAAATATCAAGGATATGGAAGCACTACTTAGGTTGAGAATCCAACTTGTAACACTCAGCTCTCACTCGGTAACGACAACTATGATGGTAACAACTGTCAAAGATACAAACAACTAGGAAATCACTAAGTGATGCAAGATCTCCTCTCGGTCTCAACTAACATGACGTAGGTAATCCTAAAGACACGTTTAAACACCAATGGTTCTAGGTTCGGTTCTCCTTCCGGTCTCACCAACCTATGGGATGTTAAGTACTCTAAAAGCTCGGATCTCCTCCTGGTCTCACATTGCTCAATACACCCTAAAGTATATAGGAGTAATCTAGAAACAATAGAAATTGACTTGGGATAACAAAGAATATTAGGCAACTTAGGGGAATCTCCGCCTAGTCTCCTCTTACCTAAAACCTAACACCAAAGACTATCCCAACTACCTATTACCTCTCGGTCTCAAAAGTAGGCTGAACAAATAAATCCTCTAAGTTCTCAAACAATGTTTCTATGGAATACGTTAACATAAACCATAAATTAGCTACAAACACCAAGTAAGTAACCTATTACGCACCCATACATGAAAGACATCCACAAAGACACATAAGAAACAAATACTTAAGTACAAATCAGATCTAAATACTCACATGCATCAAACTCAATGTCAATAAATCTTTACTAAAGCATCAACCATCATAATAAACCGAAAACCGAATAATAACCAAACAATCAACAAGTATTCATCAACAACCAGAGTAGTCACAAGCTTAGCAATAGATAATTATTATGAATAGAAAACAAGTCAATATCATAGAATAAAACAGGTTCAACATATCTCAAAAC